>NC_136071.1:719104571-719334571 GCF_964261635.1 Lissotriton helveticus | reverse complement strand
GTTATATAAACAGGCAAGCATTTATTTAAAGGTTAAGTGAAGTTCAAGCAAGGAAGCTAGGGTGTCTAGTATCTCTTAAGGAACAACTTCATTTTTAAACACATTTGCAGCAAAAGTGTAAACATTTTATAAAGTCTCTTAAAAATTCAAAAAGTGTATTTCATTAACATGCAGAACCATTTCTCCTTAGTACATCAGATTATATCAGTGCATTGAGAAGTATTTTTTTATATATAAATCGATGGGTTTCAAACATGAAATTAAAAAGATTAATACTTCCCCCAACAAGACAAAGCCAAAACTGAACCTAGAGTTAAGTCAGTTGTTATGTGCATCCTCTGGGTGGCCTGGGTTCCTATTATATAAATGAGTAACATTATAATTTATTAAAATCAAACACAATAGAGGATATGAACAATTGTTACTTACCTGTAAACAGGTGGTTCTCCAGTATTGGTGTCTTTCATAGATTCACATGCTTGAATATTCCCAGTTGTCGGAGTCCCACGGTAAATAAAATAGCAATAATATATATATATATATATATATATATATATCTATATCTATATATATATATATATATATATATATATATATATATATATATATATATATAACAACATACAACCTGAAATATGTACCAGAAAAAAGGCATAACCTGCCTACACAATTCTACATAGGAATGCATGGGAAAGGAAAAAACCATATGCAGCCTATCCTTGTCATTATGTTGGTCCAAACTGCAGCCAATCAGGCGACAGCAACCCTCTAGAATCTTCTCCTCAGAGCTCAGCACCTCAGATTTTCGAGCACAAGAGTGACCAAAGAGTCTGTGAGGAGAAGAGAGCCTCTGAGGGGAGGAGGGAGGGTCGCATGTGAATCTATGAAAGACACCAATACTGGAGAACCACCTGTTTACAGGTAAGTAACAATTGTTCTTCTCCGGTATTGGGGTGTCTTTCATAGATTCACATGCTTGAATATAGAATAGATAGCAGTCAGTACCAAAGAAAGTTTCCAGAGTTACAAAGCATAAGAAAAGACTGAGAATCATATGTATAGAGTACATATATATATCAAACAGTCAATAATTACTTGTAAACTAATAGGAGCAGGGTAGAACAGAGGCTCACCTTATTGAAAAAGAGTACGAAGCACAGCTTGTCCTACTGCGGTATCCGCTTCATTCATGGCACCCAGACAGTAGTGTTTCGTGAACGTGTGCCTGCTGGACCACGTGGCTGCTCTGCAAATCTGATGCAGCGGGACACCGGCAAAGGCAGTAGAGGACGCCATTGATATGGTAGAGTGGGCCCTCACCGAAACTTGCAAAGGTTTACCTGCCTTCTGATGGCAGAAAGCAATAGCCGAAGACACCCAACGGGCTATAGTAGGTTTGGTAACTGGACGCCCTTTGTGAAAACGTCCATAAGCCACGAAGAGTTGGTCAGACTTGCGGAACTGGGCCGTTCTGCTGATGTAGAACTTCAAGCACTGTTTAATGTCTAAGGAGTGAAAGCGTTGTTCCGCAGGAGACTGCGGGTTAGCAAAGAAAGTCTTCAGGATAATAGGTTCATTGATGTGGAAATCTGAAGGTACTTTAGGAAGAAAAGTAGGGTTAGTGTGAAGCAGCACACAATCAGATTGAAACTGAAGAAATGGTGGATTGATCGTAAATGCATGAATGTCACTTACTCGACGCGAAGACGTCAATGCAAGGAGAAGAGCAACCTTCCAGGTGAAATGGTGGATTGATCGTAAATGCATGAATGTCGCTTACTCGACGCGAAGACGTCAATGCAAGGAGAAGAGCAACCTTCCAGGTGATATATTGGAGGTCGGCTCTGTGTATTGGCTCAAATGGCGCTTTCATTAATTATGCCAAAACAATGTTAAGGCGCCAAGCAGGAGGAGGGCGCCGAATTGGTGGAAATTTACGAAATAGTCCTTTGAAAAATTGGCGTATTATCCGAGAGGAACAGAGGGAGGTGGAGCCATCGTGGCAGAAGCGTGAAATTGCCGCCAGAAAAACTCTTAAAAGTGGCATGAGACAATCCTGACTGAGCCAAATGAAAGAAGAAAGGGAGGAGCTGTGCAGGTGTCGCACGTAAGGGATGCAAACCGGCAGCAGCACACAAATGACACTATTGTTTCCATTTCAACTTGTAAGTCTTTATAGTTGAAGGAGCTCTGGCCTGGGCAAGGATGTCTCGACATTTTTGAAGAATGGCTAGATGTGCAAATTCTCAGTGTTCAAGTTCCAGGCTGATAAGCTCAGAGAAGAGTGGTCCGGATGGTAAATTAGACCCCTGTCCATGGAAAGAAGATCCATCCGAGGATGAAGAAGGATGGGCTCCTACTGGGACAGAAGAAGCAACTCCGAGAACCATGCCTGTCGTGGCCACCTGGGAGCAATGAGAAGGATGTGGCAGGGTTCTCTCCGTATCTTCCAAAGCACCCAAGGCACCAGAGGGATTGGAGGAAAGGCATAAGCAAACATATTTGACCAGTTCATCTAAAGGGCATTGCCCTGCGATCCTTTGTGGGGATGCCAACTTGCGTAAGCTGGGCATTTCCGGTTCTCCGGCATGGCAAAGATATCCAGTTTTGGGCGACCCCAGCGACAAAAGATCAATTCGAGTGTTGGTTGATGTAGCTCCCACTCGTGGGTTGAAGATCGGGATCTGCTTAGGGAATCCGCCAGGAGGTTGGATAACCCTGGGAGATGAACTGCGGTAATCGTGATTTGGTGCCTGAGTGACCAGTCCCAAATTGACTGCGCCAGCCGAGACAGTACCGGAGATTTCGTTCCGCCCTGCTTGTTTATGTAATGCATGCAGGTTGTGTTGTCTGTTTGTATAAGGACAGACTCTCCTTGCAGCACGGGTTGAAACGACTTGAGCGCTAGAAAAATAGCCATGAGTTCCAATTTGTTGATGTGCCAGGCTTTTTGATGTAGAGTCCATTTTCCCTTTATGGACAGGTCCTGGAGGTGTGCCCCCCATCCCTCCAGAGATGCATCCGTTGTGAGCGTAAGATCTGGAGTGACTGATAGGAAAGACATCCCTGTTGCAAGATGTAATGGCTGTGTCCACCATTTGAGTGCGGCTTTCATGCGAATCGTGACACAAATTACATCGTTGAAGGATCCGGTGACTTGACACCACTGGCCGTCTAATTCTTCTTGAATAGGAACGTGTCCGTAGTCTGCAATGTGGGATGAGAGCGATGCACGATGATGCCATCCCTAGAAATGACTTCAGCAGTCGAACTGAAACGTACTGTTTTGACAGCATTAGAAAAACTAGACGAAGACTTCTTTGTTGGCGTTCCAGAGACACAAATGCCTTTGCCAGCGTGGTATCTAATGAAGGCCCCTAGGAAATCCTTGCAAGTTGAAGGGTGTAATTGGGACTTTTCTAGGTTGAGAGACAGACTCAAGGAACGAAACACCCTCTGACAAAGGGAGGTATGGCACAGCAGGTGTGAGCGGGACTGCGACTTCAGGAGGCAATCGTCGAGATATGGGAATATCAAACGAACACCTTGGAGGCGTAGATCGGCCATGACAGGAGCCAATATCTTGGTAAAGACTCGAGGGGCGGAACGCAGGCCAAATGGCAATACTCTGAACTGGAAATGTTGTTGCCCCACCTGAAATCGTAGGAACTTCCGATGACATAGGAGTATTGGGACATGGAAGTGGGCGTCTCGGAGGTCGATAGTAGCCATGAAATCTCCGACAGAGCAAACGCAAGATTTCTGTAAGCGTTAGCAAGCGGAAGGATTGATTCTTGAGATATTGGTTTAATGCTCTCAAGTCCAATATTGGTCTCCATTCCCCGTTCTTCTTGACGATTAGGAAAAAACGGGAATAAAACCACTTTCCTCTGAGACTTTGGCACTACCTCTACTGCACCCTTCTGAATCAGAAGGTGAACCTGTTGGAAAAGTTCCTTGAGGGGCGGAGGAGGCGGCCCGGAAGGTGGAGTTGGAGGAGGGATTTTGACGAATTCCAATGCATGGCCCTTTTCCACAATGTCTAGCACCCAACGGTCCGTGGTGATGGAGGACCATTGAGAACCAAACAGAGAGATTAGACCTCCAATTTGCTGAGTTAAAGGTAAGTCATTGTCGTTTATTGGAAGATCCTCTGTAAGAGGACTTCCCTCTATAGGTCTTGGCCGATTGCTGATGAGACGACTGCGGATGGTTACCGGAGAAACGCTGGTTGCCTTGGTTGTAGGAGCGATATTGATTGCTTCCTCCTCGAAAATTGGAATTGGTGCCTCGTCCTCGGGCACCCCGAAAGGGCGGTTTCTTAAATTGAAGAGTACCTCAGGCACGTGCAGTGTCCGTGTCCTTCTTTATAGATTGTAACGCCTCGTCAATGTGTGCTCCACAGTGATTCGACATTATATGGCATATCAAGAATTTTTGCTTGAACTTCCTGACGGAAAGAGGTCGAGCGCAACCAACCTCGTCTACGTAAGACAGCCGCTCCAGCGAGCTGCCGGAACCCAGTGCAGGCTACATCCACTGCACAATCGATCAATTCTTCAGATGTTCTTTCTCCTTCCTGAAGAAGCTGTAATGCTTCCGCCTTGGAAGCATCCGGGAGTAACGCCACATAGGCCGACATATCTGCCCAAACTTGACGGTCATATCGACCCAAGATGGCCATTGCATTAGCCACCCTCACAGTAGTGGAAGACATCGATGAAAACCTGCGCCCTATAGCATCAAGGCGACGGCCCTCCCGATCCGGAGGAGCTGTAATAGTAGATGCAGGATTCCGGGATCCACTCTGAGCTGCTAACAACTGAATCTGGCTTCGGCTGGCCAATGAGGCATGCTGGAGATCCGACCGGCGCCTTATATTTCTTTTCTAACCGTGGCAATTGGGCCGGCAAAGAATTTGGCGTCTTCATGAGTTTCACCCCTTCAGCCCAGATGAAATCTATAATTGGAACAGTATGAATCTGTTTGAATGGTTGGCTCTTGAAATCATAAAGGAAATAATCTTCCTCTCTTTGGACTCGTGATAACTTAAAACGCTGAGCCGCCCTATCCATCAATTGATGGAAACTTGCAATATCCACCGGAGGAGAATCCCCTGGCGTCACCCGAGATGGGGATGGTGTCTGTGCCCGATAGTCGTCCCACTATGCCCTCTGATCATCACCATCCACATCTGTAACCTCTCCATCTTCTTGTTCCGGAGGGTTCTCCTCGTCATCATCAGGATACACAGTTGCGTGTACTTGAATTGATGTGTGTCGCTGAATGGCAGCAGGCGGTGAAGGTACTGAAGGAGCAGCTGACAGCTCCGTAATAGGGGTTAAGACTGATGGAACTGTAGGTACTTGTGGTGATGGCGGGAAACGCCGATTATAGTCGTCCAACATAGTTTGGGTTTGGAGGTTTGAAATCAGCGACAAAGGCAACATCGCAGCTGGCATTTGAGTCTGAACCTCATCACGTTGGCTATACTGCTCCTCCTCATAATTACTGAACTCCTGACACTTCATAATTAAATCTGACAGACTTCGAGCCTCAGTAAAAGCTTCATGCACACCCTCTTCAGACTCCTGATTTGAGTCTGTAGCAAACAAAGGCGCGGGTGGTTGAGCCATACCCCCCTTCAGGAAAAGTTGCAACCTTGTCCGACTTGCTGGAATGCAGGGGCAACAAAGGTAGCGAGGCAAATGTAGATGGTACTGTCTTTCCTACATTTTCAGACTCCGTCGATGGCAATCCTTCCGTCGACTGTGCCGTCGGAGGCATAGACGGTGCTACGGTCTTTGCAGTCTTCTTCGACGAAACAGTCGTCGACGGCAATGGTGCCGACGACGGAACCTTCGTCGACGTAGATGTCGACGGAACCTTCGTTTTCATCTTCGTCGACGGAACACTCGTCGACGGAACACCCGTCGACGGAACACCCATCGTCGAAGGAGTCAACGAAACCAACATCTTTACACCCTTCGTCGACGACGATCGAACTGTCGACGGCGGAGGTTTCTTCGTCGAAGACGATCAAATTGGGATAATCGACGACAGTCTTAGAACTGAGAATGACCTTCATCGACGACGATGACGTCGACGAAAGGGCTGTAGACGATCCAGAAGCAAGCATCGTCGTCGATTTCAAACCAGAAACAGCAAATCTAGTTGACCGAACTGAAGACGACACCGTTGTCGATGGAAAATCAGTTTTCTTCACATAAAAACTTGAAGAAGATGCAGCAGGAGCCTGAGAGCCAGGTCTGGTGGGCCCAGAAGTGGTAAGAAGTGGTGACACCGTAGTGGCCAAGGAAAGAGACATCCTCTTTTTTAAATATGGAGAAGGCAACTCATGCACACTACCACGCTTGGAGGCTGCTTGGGAATGGCCAGAAACAAGACTTTCAGCATCAGAAAGTACATTATCTTTATCTTTAAGTCTTTGTAGCCAGAGGAGTAAACGGCCTTCCCTGTCCTTTAAAGTCTTTGTGGAGAAAGTTCTACAGAACTTACAGCTCCCCACCTCATGGTCCGGTGTCACACGAATTGGAATACTAACCCCTCGCCAATTCTGGCGACGGGGTTAGCATTCCACCCTTCTAGAGGGACACGACATGTATGTAACCTGTAACCCCGGTTAAAGTCAGGCAGAGCCTTAGCTCCACAAAATGGATGCTGCCACCGAGACACAAGTCTGCCCTCCTGCTGCTGGGAGTCCTCCCAGCCCAGGAGGCAAGGACAAAGGGTTTCCTGCCAGGGGCGGTGCTAGCACCGTCCCAGACAGGATTTTGTGTATTCTAGGTAGGCAGGGCTTTAGAGGAAGGTGACTGCAAGTGGCACCCCGGTGCTCACTGTGCATAGGCCGGCTTGAACCAGTTCCAGGGGCACTCCAGCCCCTGATCTGGGGAAAGCCCGCCAAAGGAGAGGGGTGTAACCACCCCCCTCCTAGTCCCACCCATAGGGCAGGACTAAGTCGCGTGCCAGCCCCTTTTTGCAGGATAAAGGTAGGAACTGGCCCCCTTCCAAATCAGATCATCTTTGAATCCTGAAACTACTTTCCACGAAAGGAACTCAAGACTTCTTCCTAAGATTTCTCCCTTGTGACTAAGGAGTAGTCACCCTGCAGCAGCAGGCACCAACCAAGCATCGCGGTTTGTTGCCAGTCTCTCCTCCGGATCAAGACTGCTCCAGCACGACGAGAACCGGCTTCCCTGGCACCTCTGACCTCAACCTACATCATCAGCCCAGCTGTGATCCGTGGGTGCGACGAGACCTCGAGGGACCGGCCATCTTCAGAACTGCATGACGCTTGTCCAGCACAACCACCGAGTGACCCTCGACCGAGTGCTTTGGGGTAAGAGAAGCCCCGACCCTGAGCAGCTCCAGCACCGAAGTCCAGCCCCCCTACATCCACGAGATCTGCGTGGGGCCCTTCTGCTTTTTGCTGCTCACCGCATTGTCCAGGTCACTTGCCCGTTGGCTAGTGACCCTCTGACGACGAACCCTGACGACAAACACCGCTGGTCTGGTTGCTCCGGACTGGCCCTTGCTTCCCTCCATCAGAGAAGCACCCTGGACCCTCCTGGTCCACTTCAGACGCCATTTTAGGTCCACCGCGAGGGCCTTGCATTTGCCAAGACTTGTTGCCCAATCCTGGGTCCAGCGACGTCGACAGCAAGTACCTTCGTGGGACAGCTCGCACCTCCATCCTGGTCGCCGACAACGCCTCCTGGTCCGAGAGACTGCAGAGCCCAGCAGCGCCCGCTCACCTGGCTGAGGTGACTTCGTCCGGTGCCACCTTGGTGCCCACTCAAATCACTGGCTAGTGATTCAGAACTTGGTCCCCTCTGCTTACAGGTTTCTTCTTCCCTGATCCAGGCTTGGATCACCACGAACTTCTTCACTGGCCGCCTGCCAGCAACTTCTTTCTTCAGGCTCCTGGATCTTCAACGAGGGTTTCCGACGCAACTTGAACCCTATGCAGCCGCAGCCCCTGGGCTAGGTAAACTGAGTACTCCGGTGCTCCAGCATAGTCCAACACCCTAAGTGTTCGGATCCACCCTTGTTTTCGACCCACCTAGTCGGGTTTGCCCGAGAACAACAACTTTGCTAAGTGCTAGTATCCATAGACTTGTTCCTGCATTACGCGTGAGAGTTCCCACTCTGCACACGGCGTCCCTAGGCCTCCTGCTTCTAATCTAAGGGTTCAGCATTGTAGGCCTAGCGTTTCTACAGTCTAGAAAAGTATTACTTACCTGCTAGTAACTTCGCATTCCACTTCTTGTGTATATGGTTTTTCGTGCCCCTCGGGCATTTGTGTAAATTGTGCGACTTTAAGTATTTCTTTAAGAGTTTTGTTGTGTGCTTAGCTTCCTGTCTCATAAAGAGCCAGGGTAGTCCTGTTATAAATAAATATACTTTATTTTTGATAACAACTTGTGTGGTGTCCTTTCACTTGGTGTTCAAGGGGTAATGTGATGGTAAAACAGCTGGCTTAACACGCCCTCTAGAGTCTTAGCCTTAGACTGCTCGTATCCATGCTACTAGGATAGCTGGTCTATCAGGTTGACTTTCAACCAATCATCAATAAGGGTTGTTTGGACTGATACACAGTGTTCACTACTTCCAACTTCTCTCAGACACCAATACTGGAGAACCACAGATTACAGGTAAGTAGCTATTGTTCTCCTCCAGTATTGGGGTGTCTTTCATAGATTCACATGCCTGAATCAGAGTAGATAGCAGTACACACCATCCTGCTCATAAACACTTCTTATATCATAATGAATACACATGCTTTGCCAACAACAAGGACATGCAAAATAAGCATCTAAAAGAGCATAGAGGAGGAGGGAGAACAGACGCTCACCTTATTTAAAAAGATTGCGAAGCACTGCTCGTCTCACTGAAGTATCTGCATCGCTGGCAGCATCTAAGCAGTAGTGCCTGGTGAAGGTATGCTCACTGGACCAGGTTGCTGCTTTGCAGATATGATGACGAGGCACTCCAGCAAAAATGGCTGTCGAGGAGGAGACCGCTCTCGTAGAATGCGCCCTTGGCAATGATTGCAGTGGCCTTCCTGCTTGCTGATGGCATAGACTGATAGCTGAGGACACCCAGCGGGCTATAGTCTGTTTAGATACAGTGTATCCTTGACGTATCTTTCCATATGCTACAAATAACTGGTCAGTCTTACGTAATGTAGCCGTTCTTTGTAGATAGAATTTTAGACACCTTCTGATGTCAAGGGAATGTAAGGCTTTCTCCGCTACCGTTTGAGGATTGGGAAAGAATGTCTTCAGAATTACTGGTTCATTAAGCGCTGGGACGCTCTAGGGCAACCATGCGCTTTACAAATCAAATTTCATTTCATTAAGATGGAAATCGGATGGAACTTTAGGCATGTAGCTTGGATTGGTACGAAGCACCACTGAGTTTGAAGTGAATTGCAAAAACGGAGACTTGATAGTAAATGCTTGAATGTCACTGACTCTACGTGCCGAGGTCAGTGCTAGAAGAAGAGAAATCTTCCAGGTAAGGAATTTGAGATCCACCTTATGAATAGGCTCAAAGGGATGGCGCATGAGCTGAGTGAGTACTACATTCAAAAGCCAGGATGGAGGCGCACGCCGAACAGGTGGAAACATACGAAAAAGCCCTTTAAAAAATTGCTGAATCACTCTAGTTGAGTAGAGAGAGTTAGAGCCAACTTGATGGAACCTTGAAATGGCTTACAAGACTACTTTCAACGTGGAATGGTGAAAGAACAGTAAGATCTGTTCTGGCTTGGCCTGAATTGGATGTAAGTTAGCAGAATGACACCAAGCACAAAATCTCTTCCATTTGAGTTTGTATGTCTTAATCGTTGCAGGTGCTCTAGCATTGGCTAAGACTTCTTGGCAATCCGCAGGAATATCTAAGTGTGCAAACTCAAGGTGTTGAGGAGCCAAGCTGCTAATTTCAAGGAGGCTGGGTCAGGGTGGCAAACTTGACCCTCTTGGATGGTTAAAAGGTTCGGTATTGGTGGAAACTGAATGGGTTCGCACTCCGAGAGGAGGGGAAGCTCGGTAAACCAGTATTGGCGAGGCCATCTGGGAGCAATAAGGATGATGCGACACGGTTGTTTCTTCATTTTGTGGATGACCCTGGGAACCAACGGAATCGGAGGAAAGGTGTATGCATATATCTGAGACAATTCATCGAAAGGGCATTCCCGCATGATTGTTTGTGGGGAAGCCAGCTTGCAAAGTGTGGGCATTTGCGGTTCTGAAACGTCGCAAACCGGTCCAGATCTGGGTGCCCCCACTTCCGAAAGACTCGGTCCAGCGTCGGTTGGTGGATCTCCCATTCGTGATTGGATCTTGTTGCCCTGCTGAGAGAATCTGCTAGTACATTGGATATCCCGGGAACATGGACCGCTGAAAGAGTGATCCCGTGGCCCAGAGCCCAATCCCAAATCTCCTGGGCTTGTTGGGAGAGAAGGGCTGACTTTGTCCCGCCTTGTTTGTTTAAATAATGCATACTTGTTGCATTGTCTGTACGGATTAGTACTGATGACTCCTGTATGATTGTTTGAAAAGATTTCAAGGCCAAGAATATGGCCCGTAGCTCCAGGAGGTTGATATACCACTTCCTTTGCTGTACATTCCACTTTCCGTTGACAGTCATCCCCTGAAGGTGTGCTCTCCATCCCTCGAGGGAAGCATCCGTGGTGATGGTAAACCTTGGCACTTCTCCCAGAAACACGCATCCTCCTGTAAATGTTTTACCCGAGTCCACCATTGAAAAACCTCCTTCATACGATGGGTTATGTGAATAATGTCGAACAACCCTGAAACCTGCAACCATTGGAGGTTGAGCTCTTCTTGTAGAGGTCTCATTCTGAGACGACAGTTGGGTATTAGAGGGATGCAGGATGAGATCATCCCCAGGAAAGATTTGTACTTTCGAACTGAAACAAACTCTTTTTCTTGTAGTTGGAGAGCCATCCTGCAGATCTTGTGTTGCCTTTCTCTTGAGACTAAGGCTTGAGCAAGATGGGTATCCAGTGTTGCTCCCAAGAAAGGCTTTCTTTGAGATGGAATGAGATGAGATTTGTCGAAATTGATGGAGAGACCCATTGATTGGAAAAAAGACAGGCATCTCTGAACCTGTGCGCTTGCCATTGCAAAAGAACTGGCCTTGATAAGGCAATCGTCCAGGTAAGGGAAGATTTGAATGCCTTCTAGGCGGAGATGTGCTGCTACCCGAGCTATCATTTTTGTGAAAACACGGGGCGCTGAGCGAAGTCCAAAGGGGAGAACTTTTGACTGAGAATCCCTGCCAGCCACTCTGAAACGCATACATTTTCTGTGCTTGGGGAGGATTGGCACATGAAAGTAAGCGTCTTGAAGATAGAGGGTGGCCATGTGATCCTCATTGAAAGAAGCTGGAGTATTTCTTGAAGTGTTAAAATTCTGAAGGTCAACTTCTTTAAGTATGTGTTGAGAGCACGTAAGTCGAGGATGGGACGCCATTCCCCGACTTTTTCCTTATGTGGAAGAATCTGGAGCAAAAGCCCGTTCCGTTCTGCAAATGAGGAACTCTGATCGCTCCCTTCCGAATCATTGAGCGTATTTGGGTGAACAGCTCCTTGATCCGAGCTGGAGGTGGGCCCTTGGGAGGAGAATTTGGGGGGATTTTCTCGAATTCTAAACTGTGACCCCTGGCCACTAGATTCAGGACCCACTTGTCTGTAGTAATTGCGGACCAATTTGAGTAGTATTGGAATATTTTTCCTCCAACTCTTGACTGGGGAAGGGTAGAGATGGCGGCAGGCAGCGTGTCTCACTGTTTTTTTATTCAAATCTCTTCCACGGTAGGAGGACTTTCTTCTGGACTGCGTGTTAAGAGTTACCTGTTTGTCCGTAAGACTGCTGTCTGTAGGGTTGATTCCTCTGCTGACTAGTTTCCTCTGTTTGAAAAAATCTGTGTCCTTTAGCCCCTCGAAAGGACGACCTGCGAAATTGCAGGCTACCCAAAGATCGCGCTGTTGCAGTGTCTTTCTTTATGGCTTGTAGAGCCTCTTCAACATACTGGCCAAAGAGAAACTCGCCATCAAAAGGCATGTCAATTATCTTGGTCTGGACCTCTTGACGAAACGATGTGGACTACAGCCATCCTTGTCTTCTTAACACCGCAGCACCTGCTAGCTGTCTAAAGCCTGTAGACGCCACGTCTACTGCTGCATCGATTATTTCTGCTGAAGCAAGCTCGCCCTCTCGTAATACCTGCTTTGCTTCCGTTTTTGCAGGTTCTGGTAACATCTCAACATAGGGGGAGATGTTGGACCACATCTGCCTGTCTTATCTCCATAGTATTGCTAGGGAATTCGCAGCTCTTACAGTGGTTGCAGCCATCGTGGAGACCTTCTTTCCGATGGAATCCAAGCGCCTGCCATCTCTATCAGGTGGAGCTGAGATAGGTGATGATGGGTTCCTGGCAAGTCTTTGAGCCGCTTGAGCGACAACCGAATCAGTCTTAGGTTGTCCTATTAAGCACGCAGGAGATTTGTTCGGTGCCTTGTACTTTTTATCTAATCTGGGTAGTACAGCTGGACGAGAATTGGGGTTTGTCAATTTTTAAACCTTCCTTCCATATGAAGTCAATGATGGGAATCGTTCCGCCTTGTCTTCGCGGATGATCTTTAAAATCATAAAGAAAGCACTCGTCTTACTTTGTTTCCATTGCAATCGAGAATCTCTTAGTAGCCCTTTCCATCAGTACATGAAATCCCCCAATATCAACTGGAGGTGTAGCTGGGGCCGAAGGTGATGGCGTCTGAATCTGATAATCATCCCACTCCTACAGACTAGATTCATCATCCACTTCTCCCTCTTCCCTATCCTCATCAGTGGTGTTTGCTCCTTGAGAATGATGAAAAGGTGATGAAGATTGTGGTCTTGGGGATCTCAAAGTGGATATAGAGGCCTGAGGCATGGGAGTGGATGGAAGGGATGCCGCCGACTCAGAGGGAGGAAAACGACGATAATAATCTTGTAACATATACTGTAAATTATCGAGAAGCGCCAGAGGCATCTGTGCTGAAGGCACCGTGGCCGGAACTTGATCTACGGATTCAGAGAACTGTTCGTCTTCTGGATCCTCCTCTTGATATTTTATGAGCAGTTCCGATCGACTAGTAGCAGTGCGGAACCTGTCATCAATGTCAGATTTCTCCTCATCGTCATCTGAATCCAGCAATTGGTCAGGCAATTTAAGCGGTGATAGTGCTAGTAATGAGGCGCCACGTCTCTGAAGCAAAGAAGGTGACATAATTGGTTGGCTAAAGGAGGTCTTAGCTGGTGTAGAAGATCATAAGTGTAAGTGTGGTGTAAGTCAGTACACTTCGATAAAAGTGGCGTCGACGGTTTGTTCGTAGACGGTTCCGTCGACGACAGCGTCGACAGGACAGTTACTTTAAGCGATGGTGTAATCTTCATCGACGATGAAGAATCTTTTGTCGATGATGCTGTCGTAGACGGGACAATTTCGTCGACGATGAAGCTGTCGACGAGGCAGCCTTCGTCGACGGAGCACTCATCGACTATGTAGTCTTCGTCGACGGTAGGGTAGTCGACGATGTAGTCTTCGTCGACGGTAGGGTCGTCGACATCAAGCTGCTTTTCGTCGACGAAGCACTCGGCGGCGGCAGAGCGTCGACGATGGAAGGTATTATCTTCGCCGACGAAATAGGCCTTACCGAGATCAGCGTCGATGGCGAAGAGGCCGACGACAATCATCTCGGGCTTAGGAGACGAGAAGGTTACCGTAGACGTTGAGGTGGTGTCGACTATGGTAATCGACGACTATGGTAATCGACGACGATGGAATCGACGACGACTCAGTTTACGGAGTAGACTTTTTCTTCTGAGGTAACATCTTCTCAGGAAGCCTTTTAGAGGTCAAAGACTCTCCAGTCTTTTTAGGGGGCGACACAGATCCAGAAGGTGGAGAAGCCTTTTTTCCTGAAGACAGGCCAGAGCTCTTGGAGGGCTGAACCTTTCTCAATACCTTAGCCCCAGTGGAAGATGAATCTTCCTCAGCCTTCCTCTTCCTAGAAGTTTTAGATGACCCTGAGGCCATATTTCCTACCTCAGAAAGAGCGCTGTCTTGGTCCTTTAACTTCTGTAGCCATAAAAGAAGGCATTCTTCCCTGTCCCTGAGGGTCTTCTGAGGGAAGGTCCTGCAGATTTTACAGTCTTTAACCTCATGATCCGGATAAAGGCAATAAATGCACTTTTTGTGGGGGTCTTCTTTAAAAAGCCGGAGCTTCCCACAAGAATCACAAGGCTTGAAGAGAGATTTCTTAGAAGATAACATACTGGATGAATAAATTCAGTCAGAAAAGTGAAGTACTGAGCAGAGCTCAGGGAGACTCCCTTCACACAACGTGCAGTAGAAAATCTGAGAGCCTGAGCCTCTGAGGAGAACATTCTGGTGGGTGCTGTCGCCTGATTGGCTGTAGTTTGGTCTATACAAAATGACTAGGATAGTCATGTGTGTAAGTTTTTTCACTGTAGCTTAGGGCTACTTTACTTCCTGGTTGGTTATTACCAAGGGTTTTGGTTTATTATAGGCAAATTATTGCTTTTTTATGTACCGTGGGACTGTCACTCTGACGAAGGGGAATGATTCAGGCATGTGAATCTATGAAAGACACCCCAATACTGGAGAATTACAACTACATATTACATCTTATGCAGGCACCCACTCAATAGCCCCTTTAAGCCAAAATGGCTTATGCTTCATACTGAAAAACAAGAGAGGTGGTTCTCAGTCAGTTGTTTGAAAGGGGTGGGAGGAAGAGGAGTCGAAGGTATGGGGCACCTCTGCTGAAGACGCGAAAGGAGTGGTAGGACTGATGTGGTTGGGTATATGGACAGAAACTCAGGAGGGAGTCTGTTGAGGTCCAGTTCTCCTTGAACTTCCCAAACAGACGAGTCTCGTCAAACAGCATGTTAATGAGGAATGACTCATTAACATCTCCTGAAAAATAAAAAGGTGGTCCGCAGTGTAAGAAAGTGGCTCTGTATATACTGCACCAAAGTAAGGTTCAGTGTGCACAGAGTCCACAGTCCCCAGAGGTATGGCAGAGGCTAAAGTTGGATATAACCTTACTCTCTAAAGTGGTAGCTTGGTTGAGCAGTAAGGCAGTATCAGAGGACAGTGTAAAGCATTTGTTGTACACACTCAGTCAGCAAATGATCTCACACTCAAGAAATGAACTAGAAGCCAATTGTTTTGTATATAAAAATATATTGTTTTAGTTTAGAACCACAAGTAGGTATAAAAATACTTTCTCAGAATGAGCTGTTGCAATTGAATACTTTCACATAGCAGTTGACTTTTAAATGCAATAGATAAAGTTGTTGCAATATGCAATTATAACATTGGGCTCAATGGGAAGTTTTAAGTAAATGCAATAAAAACCACTTTACAAATGTTTTTCTAACTCAGGGCTGGATCTTGGATTCAGCCCTGGTGCATTTCTTGTAAGCAGTTGAGAGAAATCATTTTGGTTACACAGGCGATTTTTAAGGAATATTTGTATGTTTTGAAAATCGACACTTAGAAGAAATTTTGGTCAAGAAATTTTGGTCAAAACCAAGCAATGTTATCCTATTGAAGGAAATCAGGTTATCGGAAAATTACAGTTGTAATTACTTTTGATGGTCAGTGCTGGGAACAAAGATCCAGCACTGGGATCTCTCTTGGTAACAGGTGAGTAATTTTGTTTACGTTAATCGGACGATTTTTAAGGAATATTTCAAAGTTGCAGAACTTGACACTTAAAAGAACATCCAAGTGAAACCCAGCCAATGTTACCCTATGGAGAAAATCAAGTTATCGGTCTTTGGGTAAGTACTCAGCTGGCAGAGTTAAGGTTCTGGGGCAAGACTCAGGGGTCTCCCATGGTCAGGTAGGTATAGTCATTACACCCTCAGCATCACCGGGGCAGCCGGGTGCCGAGTGAGTAGGCCCAATGTTATCCTATGGAGGATAGGGGGCCTTTGGTTGGTGGCTGCTAGCAGGCAGACCACGCGGCTGTGGGAGCTGAGCTCCTGGTCACGTACACAGGGCAATTGGGGAAGTAGGATAGAACAGATGCTGCACTTCCAGGGGCACTCGGGCGGCTGGGTGCAGGGTGCTTTTGGGCGCTTAATGTATTTAAATGGGAAAGCTGCAAAACGAACCAAGGCTGCAAGCTCGGGGGCGGAGATTCTTCAGGTGCGACCACCACTTCAAAAGGTAAGTTGGGAAGCTGTAGGTTAGGTAGCCACCCAGGAGTTCGGCACAGGGGGCCATGGGGCACCGGGTGCAGCGGTGTCTTTTGGTGTCTGGAAAACTTACCCTCAGCTGGTCGCGGTTGGAGGGGTCCCTGGTTGTGAGGCTGCAGGCGTCGTCAGGAGCGTCGAGGAGGGTCTTTGGGTGCTGGATTCGTGGTCACAGTCATCGTGGGAAAGCCCTCGTGGTCTTTGTTCATTCAGGCACAGGCCAGGCTCGGAAAGTGCAGAGTGTGCTAGATTCCCGGTTCCTGGCTGGCACCAGGGGTTGTTGCTGTTTGAGCAGAACCACTGCTTGTGGGAGTCCCAGTCTTTAGATGAGCAAGGCAGTCTGGTCCTCTGGGATTTTCGAGGTTGCGGACCATAGGAGACGCCGGGATTCAGCAGGAGCAGGTTCGAGGGCCGACAGGCCTGTGGGGCTGGGGCCAAGTCAGTTGCTGTCGTCCTGTCAGCAGCTGCACGGCAGGTCTTCTTTCTTCTTGTTTCAGAATCGGGATCTGAGGAAGGAAGGTTCAGGGTGCCCCTAAATACTAAATTTAAGGGAGTTACATGTAGGGGAAGGTCAGGGACAAATGGGTCCCTTCCCTGGGGTGAGTACATCTCCTATCCTGCCACTCTCCAGTCGGAGGGGGGGGGGGGGGGGGGGGGAGCCTGTCTCTGATTGGGTAGGGCTCCCCATCCTCAAGATGGCGAGAGCCCGAAGTTGTGCTTCACCTCGCCTCCCCCACATGAGGGGTGGGGTTGACAGAGGCTGGCACACCCCCTTTCCTCTCTTAGGTTTTCCCGTCTGTCTTCCCGCCAGAGTGGGGGTCAGAACCGGAGTGGGCCAGTTGCTGAGTACAGAAAGTGGCCTGGAGAAGCTCACAAAGGTGGCATGCCTTTGAAGCTCCCCCTGCCCATCCTGGGGGCGGAGGCCTAGCACCTCGCCCCAGGATCTGAATTGTTGGAGGCCCATGAGAGCGGATGGCTCTCTACCCAGGGGGTCCAGCAACATGTCTGCTGGGTGGCAGCCTAGGCAGCGTCTCAGTCAAGACACGGGTTGTGGGTTAGTTTCAGGGGGCAGCTCTAAATTGCCCTCTGTCGTGCATTGTACATTAAATCCCATACTGGCATCAGTGTGAATTTAATGTGCCGAGAAGCTTGATACCAAACTTCTGAGTCTTCAGTGCAGCCATCATGGTGCTGTGGGGTTCGTGTTGACGACCTCCCAGCACCATATACCTTTATTGGCAGCACTGCACTTACAGTGCCCAGGAATGGACCTGGGTATTGTAGGGGTACAGGGCTCATGTACCTGTATCCACGCCACTGGCATAGGGCATCCAGCTATAGGGGTGACTGAGGTATGCCAGGGCAGTGTGTTCTGCACCCAGACACGCAGCCTGCAAAGGCAGTGTGTGTGAGTCAGGGGAGAGGGCCCCTAAGGGTGGCACAATAACGGCTGCAGCACTTAGGGGTCTTCTCTGGTCACAGTGCCCTGGGTACCTAGGGTACCATTTACCAGGGGCTGACCTGTGGCCAGAGAGGCCAATTGGGTCAAGGTTTCAATACAGTTTAGGGAAGGAACACAGGCCCTGGGCACCTGATTGGCAGGAGACCAGGGCACACTCAGTCAAAGCACATCAGCAATTCAGCAAAAAGTGGGGGCAAAACATGCAAGAAAGATGGCACTTTCACACACCCTGCCAAATCTGGTGGGGGGTTGAAGATGTATTGGTCAGTGGTGTTCTTTGCCTCTATGTCCATACTGATGGGCCATAAGTTTCTGCTTCTGTTTAACAAGCAGGGATGGTTGGGTCATTCTATACTAAAAGCCTCTTCCAAGGGACCTAGGCCTTAGAAAGGAAATGTCGACAAAAATAGCAGATATCTTACTGTGGCTCTCCCTTCTTGAAAGTGTTCAAGCGCTGAGCTCACCTTTGGACCAAAAAGCCACACCCTGTCTATCTGCATGTCCATTAAGGTGTTTTGCACAACCACTGAGAAGCCTGCACAGTGGAGCCAGGCAAGCCTACTCAGCTAACTGATGGGTTAATGGTCCTGGCAATACAGTCCATTGTGTCCAGGCCCATCCTGATGACAAGGCATTCTCCGAAGTGGCCACTTAGGTGTTCTAGTAGTCCAGGGACTACCGGTGCTGCCATTTCCCAAAGGGGGAGGGGGTGTAGCGAACCAAGAAGAGCAAGAATCAGCTAATGTACTGCCAGGCAGGCGTCAGACAGAAAAAGACTGTGTACCCACTCCTTTAATTTTCTTGGACTGCCCGTTTAGCAGGTCAACAGGAAAAGCTCTATGGTTCGATCTAATAGTGGAGAAGGCTCAAACCACCAAACTCTCCTGAGATGGATGCAAGGATAAGATGGTGTGGTCTTCAGGGCTGATCTGTAGCGTTGGGTTATTGATTTGTTGGCTGCTGGGCACGACAATGACTTAAACCATGGGTCCTTAACTGTCTCAAGAAGGGCCTTGTTAAAAGGAAACCAGAGTTCCACTGAGGTGGCAGCGGACTGTAAAACATCCATCAAAATGTTGGGGCGATACTCCACTGAAGACAGGAGAAGTTCTACATCTTCAGATGCCTTTTCAAGGACTGCATGAAAGCTCACCATCTCTGCAAGAGCTGGACCAGGGGCGGGTGAATGTCTAAATCAGCAGAAGTATTCAGCCCACTGCTGTTATGATGGGCCAGCAGATCTGAAGTATTGGAGGAAGGCAAAGGGTCCGTGTCATCTGTGTCGCCTTAGCAGTCTGGAGATGGCTGGTCTCAATCACATCCAAAAAGATCACGAATAGTGTCCCAGTAACGTGCCCCAGCTTTTTTCCTTCTGGCACCATTCCTCTCCTAAGAGGTCCTGAGCTTCTCAGGCTCTCCATGAGGGTGTGAGGAAGTGGTGGTGAAGGAACCATAGGCAACACTAGAGGTGGTGCTGTAAAGTGAGTTGAAGGTGGCACTGGAGTCTGTAACTTCATTGGCATCCCAGCACTGCGCCAAAAACAATTCGGAGCAAAATATTTTGAGCAGTGAAGCTCTGAAACCATATCAAAAAGCACAGAAAAAAAGTAAGTGATGTCCAGGTGCCGGGTGGGCGCTATATGCCTCCAGTGGCTTCACCACAACTCATTTACCATTGGAGTGTTGAGAATTGCAGATCCACACTGGCACCTGGGATATTTAAAAGGTGAGGTGTATGCAGTTAGAAGTAGCCATCAGAAGTCATGCTCTTTCTGGATTGGTTAAATGAATGCGCAGGTGGTTCACTGTGTGTCTGCATGTAGGCCTGGGTGTCTGATGGCCTTGTTCGTACCTTAATAAGGAGTGTACAGACTACGACGGCAAGAATAAAGAAGTGAGCAGACCATCTGCCTATCTAGTATTGTCTCTCTAGGAAAGGTGTAATTCGTTTGAAGTGAGGCCAATGGCCTTGAGGTCTACTTGTCATTATTCTTTGTTACACCTATTGATGAGATGCTACAAACACTGTTTGGCTATCAAACGTCCAGAATCCCGACAAGGTCTCCACCGCATAGCCAACAATTGCATAGGAGGCCGCAGAGACAGGTCTTAAAATAGTAGTGGCTATAAAGCATAAATGATTGCAGAGGAGTTGGTTTGCCTTTTTTTGTAATGAGTCTAGCCTGTGCTTTTTGCCCCTCCTACAATAAGTGTCAAAAAGGTTCCATGTTGCACCAGAGCCAGACAAATCATTCCAAAGCTTAGGGATCTTCATTATTTTCAATAATGAGGCAGCACATCCTTCAACCAATTTTATCTATGTTCCTGCAATTCTTGTTATAGCATTTAATGCTGTTCATCTGTTTTCTGAATAGATGCTGTACAGCAGTTGAGCAGTTGAGAGAATAGTCAGACTTTGTCTGATGTCCTGTACAGGGCCTTGTATTTCTGAGCCGAACGACGTAGGTGGGTAAGTGGCATTGTATCTCATGCAAAAGAGGTATTCCTCTCAAAGGTGAAGAAGCAGGCTTGATGGCTCGGTCTGGTATATCTTACGAACTGTAAAGGAAACATTAGTCCCTCTGTTATTCGAATGGTTATGTCCAATTTGACTCCAAATCGTCTCCATCAGACTATGATTCATTCCATGTCCTTCACGGGACAGTGAACTAGTAAGATACCCATTACCTGGGGTAAACAACTGTCTACTTCTTGTCTAAACTACTGGCTGCTCTGAAAGGGTTTCCATTCCTTTTAATCACTTTCCTCATCGTCAGTAGCAGCTGCTACCGTGCATCAGTGGTGGGGCGTGAGAGGGAGCGGGGGGGCGGGTGAGGGAAGGGGGGGTTAAAAAAAGAAAAACTGAGAAAAAAAATAAGTTTACCTTGCCGGTGGCCGCCTCTCCACCGTTGTTCTTCCACAACAGCAGGCACAGGAAGCACCCAGGCTTCCAGAGTCCTCTAGCCAATCACAACGCTGCTGATAGCAGCATTGCAATTGGTCTGAATGTCGTGAATCGGCACTCGGATTGAAACTGGGGGCCTGGGCATGTTCCTCACCAGGCTGTGCATTGCAGCCTGGTGAGGAACAGGCACAGTGTGCATGACTGGCCGACTCAAGATGGCCAGCAGAGCAGTTATGCCCACTGGAATGCCTACCACACCTCTCCTGCTCTTCAAGCAATGCGGTCCAGTCCCACCCGTACCCCACTTGGAGATCCGCTAGGGCAAAAAAATAACTGATATTAACCTGGCGTTATTTTATTTTTCTTGTGGGGCGACTTTCTTTCGGCTTAGAGGAGGAGCCGCCACTAGTCATCATGCCTATCGAACAGTGCTCGCAGAAGCAATATCTCGGTAGTAAGCCCCCTCTTGAGTCCTAAGAGCAATGTTCGCAATGTGGGAAGTGGGACTACATACTGTAGGAAACAAGGTCTTCAATTTACAGGCATCTAGGCCTACAAAAAAGCACCCTTTGTTATTTTTAACTCTTAAAAGAAAGAAATACGTAATTGCTTGAAAGCGTACATGCTTCAGGAATATTTAAACCCCTTTGGAATTACATTTTTAAAACTTATTATTGTTTATTAAAAGCTAAAGTATAAAATCATTCCTCAATGTAGTGGAAATTTATTTCCCATCACTTCTGTTTCGAGATCATGAAAATGTAGACATTATGCAGGTAACTGATCAATATCAACTGCTTAAACTGTATGCCACCTTTAAAAATGGAGAAAATTATTCTTTTTAGCAAGATCAAGCTGTAGAATTTAAAAAACCAAAAAATAATGCATTTCTCAGAATGGGCCAAACACCTTACCAAAGAAATCAAAAGAAAATGGATCTCTTCCGCCAAAGAATTCCCGAAACACATCCTCTGGATTACGGAATTGGAATCCAAATTCAAATGGACTGTCATAATGACTTCCACCTGCAAACATAAGACCACATTAGTACAAAGGAAAAAAATGGTTATTCAGCAAGGAATTTTAGAGTAACATCTTTCCTCAAGTAGCACCCAAGCCACAAGCCCAGCAAGAACAAAAAAAGTACCCACAAGATTAAACATTCAGGAGACCTTTGTCAAATAAACTTAGTTTACAAGTGTATTTGGATGCTGATCCTGCCACTGTAGGAATCCAGAAAGGCATGTTTTGGCCTATTATGATGTAAAATGATATAAATGAATTCAAAGATTTTATTTCAGTCAATTTAGGCCATAAAAACACGCATGTTAAAAAGATGAAATTCATATATGTGTCATTTACCTACCCAAGTCGACTTTTGCTTTGCAGACCCACTTGGTAAGGGATGTGTTTTTATGAATTAAATTTAGATTCACACCCAGCAAGAGGAACTAGGACTCCTAGTCAGTACTGCTTCCTTTGAGGAATCTTCAGTAATATCAATCCGGAACAGAATCCAAGCTCATCCACTCATCAAATCAGTAACAGGAACTCTTACATATTATGGACATGTTACACCTTTCCTAGCATCAGGTTTCTCTTTCATTAGACATTTTGTATTATGTCGGTTATCTCTTATAACATGGACCACTAAAGGACAATTCATCTGAGTCTTTCCCACACTATATAAAACCACAAAATTGATTACAAATTCTTGAATCAAACACCTAGATTGTCCCACCATCTCTGTGGCAGTGTGCAAAGTACTAAAACTGTTATTAAGCACTTTCAGCCTCCTCAGCAACTGCTAACCTCGTCGTGGCACATTCAGTTTTACCCCCACCAACCGCCCCCCATCTCCTACCCTCAACACGTAGCATTCAATGTTCTGCCATCTCAATGAATACTAAACATGCAATCTATTAAACCAACAAGGATGACAGTTCCACAAGTAGTTGGCTAAATTAACTGAACTAGAATTCTTGCAAGAAAGACATTTTATGTAAACTAAGTTGGTGCTAATCCACCATGCTCAGTTATCTTTGTGCCTTTCTTGCATTGCAATATCTTGGCATTACAGCGCTACTAAGATTTTGGCAACATCTGGGCAATAGAGAAGAACTAAAAATTCACAGTGGTGTAGAAAGGAGATTTTGAATAGCGAGTTAAGATGGGCAAAAGTGATAAGAGAAACTTTAACTAAAGCTTGTAGCTCTGTGAGGATTAATCTGTGCCCTCAGACCTTAAAAATCGAGGCTGATACGAGGGAACTAAGGGCCCGGGGGAAAGAAATCTCTCGAGATCATGATAAAGATTATCCTAAGGGGAAAAAATCAGTACACTTTATGGCCAACTCATGGCAAAATTAGAAACATTTCCCATATATTGTTAGACTACCGTGTCAGCAGATAAGAAGAGAATTGCTAAGACTAAGAATCGGAGTTAACCCTTGCTATGCAAATAACGGGGTAAAGAAAGCTATGACTGGCATTAAAGGGAAATGTGTTTGCATGCTGGGTACCAATTGAGATATGTTACATATTTTATTGGACTGTCTGAAAATGTTGGATATACGGAAAGTGTTTGTATGCGCAATTGTTTTAAAGTATGGTATTAGAAATAGGGTACAAGCAGTACATCATTTAACTGAAATGAGTAACTTAGATATAGCTTGTGCTACGGGGAAGATTATTCAAAAAGCTAACAAAAAAGCCCACCTTAAATGTGAATAGGGCGGAAAAAGTAGTTTTTAAATATTACAGATATAATATTTATACGGATCAACGAAAAGTTTAATGAATTTTAAATGTACAAACTTTTATTATAGATTTTATTTAAGATTTAAGAATATAAAAGTCTCTATGTATGGAGATTTTAAAAATGTTTAAGGACTAACAATTCCAAATAAACTTTTGTTTAACTGACTTGTGCCTTTCTTGCAATGTAAATGATCCAATGTGCCACACACAGAGGCCTGTGGTCGATTCCATCAAATAAATAATATAATTAACCTATGCAAATCTGAGCACAATCCTTGAAAAAGACTTCACTGGTATAAAAATGAAGTATAGCAGGAAGTCCACAAGGAAGGTAATCCATGAAAAAAGTTACTACAAAATACTGGGGAACAGACGGCGCACAGCAGGGAAACTGCATAAGTCAGTCGATTATTTCAAGATGTATGGCAGTCACTAAAGTGCAAACTGAGTGGATAAAATTGGAGAAAGTCCAGTCACATTAAAACATGGCATCCAAGTCTTGACAGACTATACCTCATTATGGTTATCATATTAAAGAGACTGCTACCACTGAACATCAGAAATAAGCCTACAACTGAGGTAATCTTAAAAAAAAATAGGATGACCAGTCAAAATCTCTGGACATGTATATTACAGTAAACCCTCAGAGGAGTGCAAGGACAGTCTGGCTTCTGTGTCTTTACCATGACTTCAAGGGTGATTGATAGACTTTCTGCAGGGTCAAGCAACTTGCATTTTGTGAAGGATAATCACAGTATCAGTCTATGAATGATGTGTTAAGCTAAAGAAAGATTTGCACACAAAAAGAACAATGGCATTTTGGACCAGAGACTACATTTTGATTATTAAAAAAACAGAAAATAGTTAAATCCAGTATGTTGCTCAAGCATTTAATGGAATCAAATCTGAGAACAAATACTTACCACCTCCTCCGCTTAAACCTTCTTTTCCATATTTATCATAAATATCACGTTTTTTGGCTGTAAAAGATAAGTTCTAAATTAAAATTCACGACCTCAAAATAAAAACATACTTATTTAATTCACTTTTGTAGGCATAGTTAATCCTCTGTTCAAGACTAGAATTTAACAGGCACATTAAGTGTCAGATAAGTTATTGCAAGACAATCCTGAAAGAATGAAATGTTAAAGTGCACCCATGTATCACACTGAAGAAAACACTGAACGATCTGAGAATTGACTACGGGTGAAGGGCACTTAATGTTTTGGAAAATGTAATCAAAGTATCTAGCTGAAGAGGACAGGGAGGATTTAGAAACTCATTAGCTGGAATCCAATAAGGAGACAAGGAGTGCTGTAGTCCATGATCAAGCACAGACCGGTCTTCTCTGAACCATTTCAACCATCTTCCAACCTACTTGCCCTATTCAAGAGAGGTGTCTTACTTTCCAGAGAGATGGCATCATAAGCAACTGAACACAATTGTACATGCATCCGTTTATTTCATATTTGTTTTCTTAGCACCAACCTGAACGATGTCAAGGCTACAGACATGAGACTGCATCCTTGTACGCAAAAGTTTAAGCTAATACAAGTTGTACTGTCAAGTGAATAGTTCCTTAAAGGGGTTCACAGCATTTTAACAAACCACTGATGTATTTAGAAGACGGGCGAATGAAGAAATGGATAGAGAGTAAGGATTAAAAGCTATAGGAAAGGGGTTGGTGCATCTAAATGATACAAAGTTCAAAATTAACCATGTTTCTAGGAGGTATTGTATTGGTAAACTGAGGGGGAGGAGAGGCTGGATGATTTAGAGACCAAGACTGGTGAGACAAAGGTCACTAGAGAAGTTTAATATCCTTTGTAACCCATTCAGGTAAAGGCCCTCCTGTCGCAGATCCCAAATATCACTGCAACGAACGCGCTCCCGCCGGCGAACACACCTGCCCTTGGACTTACTTTCTCCCCGGTGTTCCGGAAAGCAAATGGTGCAACTTAATACCCGGGTGAGATCTACACGGCCAGGCGGCCAAGCAGCCCAAATTAACATAGCCCCAGCAAAGTACCAACAGCAGCAAGTCTCACCCCACAGGGACACCACATTAAACAAGCTCCAGCATGCAGCGCCCGACCCTGGACCAGCTTCCTCCCTTGGGGCACAGACGGTGAGGTGTGTAGCGTTGGGCCCGGTAAGGCACACGTGGCCGGACAGCCGGAGTTGACGCGGCCCCCACCGGGGAACCGACAGAGGCAAGCCCTACCCCCATAGAGGCAGCGAGGGGTGCAGAGACCTGAGACCTGAGGGCTTTCAAGATACCAGGATCGGCAACTGCCCCAACCGCCGCAGCTGAGACCCGAGGCTCACGACACCCTCGGGCCCGTGAACTAACAGGGGTGCACAGTTGATCAACCTAGACAACCACCAATTACAGACAAGGGCCGCAGTGAGTGACCGTCGCAAGAGCCTCAAGAGCCTCAATTTGTCTCCTGGCCTACAGGATCCACCTGGAACACAGACAGGCCCGCAAAGGACTTCCTCCCCACGCGTAGGCGCCCATTATGGGTGTGATTCCCCCAGAACAACCCCATGGCTAACAGAGGCCCCAAATCACAAGATCAAAAGCAACTGGAGAAGTTTACCTGGACAAAGAAGGGTGAGGAAACCAATATGGCTCCTGGAGATGATCCTAAAGCATCCCAACCTCGCTCCCAGGCTAAATCTCCTACCCTAGAAGATGTCATGGAGGGCATAGCAGGGGTGCGAACATCCCTGGAATCGCGCATCGACTCCGTAAACATAGAGGTGAACCTTCTGAGAGCAGATTTGAGGAAGATGGACTCTCGCGTTCGAGAAGTTGAGACCATCACAGCAACCCTGGTGATTGATACCTCCGCCCTCCAAGATCAGGTCTCACAGCTACAGCACCAACAGAAAAGGATGGAGGAGCTCCTCGACGATTATGAAGGGAGGTCCAGACGGAATAACATCTGCATCCTTGGAGTATCCGAACGAATGGAGGGACCAGCAACGGACCTCTTCGTTGAGGACCTCATCCTCAAACTCCAACCTAAACGTCTCTCAAGCTATTTCTCCATAGAGCAAGCTCATAGGGCTCCCAGTGGGCACCCTAAACCCAGAGCTCCTCCACGTACGCTGATTGTAAAAGTTTTAAACTTTCGGGATAGAGATGTTATCCTACAAACTGCCAGAACCGGACCTCCATTAAAAATAGATAATGCCAACATTACTTTCTTTCCGGACTACACGGTCCAGGTGCAAGCACAAAGACATCGTTTCACAGCAGCAAAGTAGCCCTCAGTGATAAAAATATCAAATACTCCATGCTATTCCTGGCCAAACTCCGAGTGGAGTTTGAAGGCAAGACTTGGTTCTTCTTGTCCCCAGAAGAGGCCTGGGATTGGATAGAAGGCTGGCGTCGAGCGGGCAAACACCCAGATGGACGGAATAATGGTGGCACCAATAGGGGCCGACGGACACTTCCCGCAACGGAGGAGAAACATTCGGAGGGAGACCCGAAAGACACACATTGACTCAATCTCTACGGTCCCACAGACCTCACTCAGAAGTAGATCCACATCTACTGCATCGAGAACCATTAATCTCATACCAAGACCCCACGAGACTACATCAAACTAAGTATTAGTTGGGGTACTTAAGAAACCAAATGAAGCTCCACTGTTTTGACCAAATCGGAAAAAGTTACCATTGAATTGGGCAGTATTGCAAGTCGTTTAATAGCTTAACAATGCTATCATGAAGGACTGCGAGGGCTTGAAGTAGTTAGCCAGGCACCTCACGAATGGATATGAGGGCGACATGCACTCTGCCTTGTTGGGGAGTGGATAGTTCAGATTCCACTGGCAGGGGGGCTGGGTGGGGGGCACAGAGGGGGGGGGGGGGGGGGGGGGGGGAATTAGTTGGGGTTTTGATAGTTTGGTATTTGTTGCACAATACACAAATCAGTGGGGTATTTTTGACTCACCATAGTACACGACAACACCTGTTGACAATCACAAGCTGTAGAATGGAGGGGTGCCCAAAGACAACTCAATCACGTACAGATCTTCACCATCGAATCCATAGCCAAAGCCGCAGATTTTGGCTAGCGGCTCCATACTTACAGCTGTGGAATATTGGACATGGCTGACTTTACATCTAGGAAACTATCCATACTGATGTGGAACGTCAATGGACTGGGAAGCAAGGTTAAGAGGGGAATAGTCCTGCAGTATCTTAAAAGACATTCACCAGATCTGGTCTCACTGCAAGAAACCCACCTTGTGGACAATAGCTGCAAAGCACTCCACCGATGGGGATACAAACTTGTGGCCCACGCAGGTTTATCATCTGGTTCTAGAGGCACCGGTATACTTATACGTAAAAACCTAGCCCTCACTCCCACCTGTGTTTGGGCCGACCTGCAGGGCAGATTCACAGTGCTAGAGGCCACCTGGGAGGGAAAACAACTAAACATAATTTCAGCCTATCTACCACCAGCCCTGGGCAAACTGGCATTACAAGAACTGAGCAATCTACAAATAGACCTTCCCCCGGGCCCGCTTGTTCTAGGTGGGGACTTCAACATGACTATGGACGACACAGTTGACACACACCCCCACAAAAACTATCCCGGACGCCACACACCCCTAGCAAACTTTGCCCACGCTATGGGACTTACCGACTTATGGCGCTCATTGAACCCGGATCGAACTCACTTCACGCACTATTCTAATGCACACAACAGCATGTCCTGCATGGACTATTTTTTCACCCTCCTCCCAGAAGTAGGGAACTTCCTACATCCTTAGGGACTCCCAAGGTGAATCTCCAACCATTCTCCCCTCAGGGTGGAACCCACCTTTCATCGACACCTGGCCCAATAATTATCAATCCATGGCAACTTACTATTTCTGACATTACGAAGACCTAGCCGAACACACAGATCACTACTTTACTGAGAATCTAGGCTCTGTGGACTCGGCGAATACCATGTGGGAGGCTTATATGGCAGTCATCAAGGGTAGTGCTCTGGGTTTAAAAACATGATTCCGCCGGAACCATAACGAACAGCTAACCCAGCTAGAGAGTGACTTGCTCCTTTTAGAAACAGAGCAAATACCTCTCCCACTGACGACACAGCCCTCAAACTCCGCAATAAAAAAATTATAATACAAAAAGATATCAAGAGAAAAAGCCCAAGCCAGGCTGCTTCAAACTAGGCACAGGGGTTATGAACTCGGGGAAAGGGCTGGGAAAATGCTGGCCTGTCTAGAAAAACGGGATCAGGAGTCGTGATGGGTCCCAGAAACCATATTAGAGGATGGGAGGCGGGTGACAGACCCCTAAGAGGTAGCAGATATGTTTGCAAACCACCTGGAAGATATAGACACCCCCAAAACCTCATACTCCTTTGAGGAGTCTCACCAGTTCTTAGAAGAAATGGTCCTGCCACAACTATCAGATGCTGACAAGGACGCCTTAGATGCTGACATTACGGCGAATGAGGCTTGCAAGGCTATCTTTGCTATAAATTCCGGAAAAGCGATGGGACCCAACGGAATCCCCATTAAATTCCTCAAGGGGATGGCTCTTAAGTTTGCTCCACAACTCAAAAACATGTATGATGAGAGTAGAGGGAGAGGGATCCTTCCCTTAAATCAAAGATTAGCTAACATAGTGGTCATCCGCAAACCAGGTAAACCAGCAACAAACTGTGGTTCGTATCGGCCTATTTCGTTGATCAGCTCCGAAGCCAAGGTGCTGGCCAAACTTCTGGCATCCTGACTAATAGCTGTGCTCCCCTCTCTGGTCCACGAAGACCAATCAGGCTTCACACCAGGTCGAAACGCCGCCCTCAATATTAGACGGGTCCACAACGTCCTGGGTAGGCAACCCTACCTACGTGAAGAAGCGGTCATACTGTCATTAGACTCCACCATGGCTTTTGATTTGATAGAGTGGCCTTATATGTTAGAGGTATTAGCTTGGCTGGGCTTTGGCCCCAATTTTAGATGATGGGTGGCACTACTATAGAAAGACTTACTGGGCCAGTTTAGGGTAAACATTCACACCTCCCGCACATTTGCCTTGCAAAGGGGTACCAGACAAGGCTGTCCTTTATCCCCCATTTTGTTTGTTCTTACCCTGGAACCATTAGCCCACTGGATAAGGCGAGATGTTTCAATATGGGGACTAAAATGGAGCTAGGATATAGAAGATAAAATATCACTATATGCAGATGACATCCTTATATATATCTGGCGTACCCCCGAACTTTCCTTAACAGCTTATTTAATATTATCACAAACTACAGCAAATACGCAGGCTACTCTATCATTTGGTCAAAATCAGTATTATATGTGCTCCATGGCCCTCCACCTAATCTAAATCGTGGAATTTGGATCCATGGACCCCAAACTAACCCAGCCTTTCATTTAGAGAAATACCAGACAGACCGAGAAGGGTATATGGGAACTATCTATAGCAAAGTCTGCAATAGCTGATACTTAGGAGCTATGTCACATACGGTGGCGGTTTGGCACAAGGCCAACAAATGCCTGGGTTGGGAAGACAAATTCACCAAGGCTACGCCGTTTTGGTCCTCGCAGCAATTAGAGTCGCTTTGCTTTCACAAAGGATTTGATAGATGGGATACTATCGGAATCACCAACTTGGGGGACCTAGTTGCCAAAGAGATAATCCTCACAGTCAAAGAACTGCAAACCAAATACACACTCGCACAAGGAGAGATCTTCCGATACTTACAAATCTGACACACCCTTCTTACCAATATCCCCGACCTCTCGTCCCTACCAGACTCCTCCCCTTTAGATGACCGATAACTTACAGAACCACTTCTGACTAAAGACATCTCTTGCACCTATCGCAAACTCTGCAACAACTTACGGGACACTTTTCAAGCCCTGAGAAATTGCTGGCAAGCAGACATAGGGGAATTGGACAATGAAGACTGGCAGACCGACTTAATGTCCCCCAGAGAAACAGCCGTCAACCACCGCTTCCGACTCATACAATTAAAAATACTCCATAGAACATTCCTCTCTGGCATCCTCCTGGCGAAAATAGGTAACAGGAGAGAAGCGCTGTCCATATATATGCCCGTTTTCAGTTAGAACGACCACAAAGATAAAAGATACTTTGGGCAAACACCTTTAACTGTCGCCAAAAATAGGGATCCTAAACATATGGGAGCCTAGCGACATAACGGAAATTTAGCAGCAATGGGTGGCGTTGGGATACTTATTGGTAAAACGAGCCATGGAAATGTCTTGGGGTCCAGCACACCACCGCTTACGATCGGCTGGGTAGAAGAAATGGGCAAATGCATGATTGCAGAGAAAGAGGTTTACAAAAGAAGGGGCGGCCCTAAAGAATGTGATAGAAAATGGGGAGGTTGGAATTCCTTTAGGGGGTAAATATGTACTTCTCCCACAGAAGATATGGCAATGAGACGGACCAGAATTGAGAACCTATAATGACTCAATGTGTGATGTTTGATGTCAATGTACTGTGCTGCTTCAGTAATATCCCCCCAAATGTACTGTACTAATGATTTTGTGCTTTCAATGAAAAGTTTAATGAAAATAAATAAACAGTTGACAGCTGCGCGAATTACGGTGCGGGCATTTTAATCAGTGGGCGGAGTTCGAACGGCCCCCGGCCGTCCTCCGCACACGCCCACCGTCACGTGGGACAGCAGTAGGTCCGTCCACAGCACTGAACGGGTCAAGGACCAATTTAGCTGAAAGGCAGTATTACAGGAGACCTCATCGGGCAGTCCGGCAGCAAAAGAAAACAAGTTACTTACCTGTAACTTCAGTTATCCAGTATTGGTATCCTTCATTGATTCACATGCCTGAATCATCCCCGTCGCCGAGGTGGAAGTCCCACGGTATATAAAAAAGCAGTGCCAAAAGTAAATTACAGTATTAGGCCCTACGAGAAGGCCTAAGGCCTAGATTGTAGTAGCCTACCTATCTAGTTATGCTAAAAAGACCAAAGTCTTTGCTCCAACCAATCAGGTCACAGCACCCTCCAGAACCCTCTCTGCAGAGCCAGTTCTCCTCAGATTTTCGTTAGCACAAGTGGGAATGAGTATCCCAAAATTAGAGAACTGACTCTCCGGGGAGGAGGGTGAGTGCATGTGAATCTATGAAAGATACCAATACTGGATAACTGAAGTTACAGGTAAGTAACTTGTTTTCTTATCCAGTATTGGGGTATCTTTCATAGATTCACATGCCCGAATCAGAATAGCAAGCAGTAAGCCAGGCAAAAGTCGGTTGCGGATGGTGGGAGACTTATTGTGGTGCACACCCATAAACTTATATTTAACAACCAACAATTGCAAAGTAAATGATCTACTAATAAAACATGACTAAATTCAAAAGAGTAGTCATGTAGAATTCCACAGGAAAGGAATATTAGCATAACATAAAACAAGCAGTCTGCAATACATGTACTTCTTTATAAACAAAATACTGAATAGTATACACTCATTATAAAAGGAACCAAACATTGTTACCCGAGAATGTTCTTATGGAAACAGGGGACGTAAAACCGCTTAACCAACTGCCGCATCCACTTGATTTGCTGATTGCAGGCAGTAATGTCTTGTAAACGTGTGGACATTTTTCCATGTCACAGCACAGCAAATGTTCTCTAGTGTCACTCCTGCAAACAATGCTGTGGATGCTGCTACAGCCCTTGTAGAGTGAGACCTTACAGTCCTTTGCAGTGGTCGGTTAGCCTTAACATGGCAGAAAGGGATCGCAGAGGATATCCATCTGGAAATTGTGGCTTTAGTGACCGCTTTTCCCAGTGTAGTTTGGCCATAAGCCACAAATAGCTGATCTGACTTCCTGAAGTTCTTTGAAGATAAAACTTTAAACATTGTTTAATGTATAAAGAATGTAGTGTTCTTTCCGTCGGGGTTGTAGGGTTTGGAAAGAAAACCCGCAATTTCACTGATTCATTCAGATGAAACTGAGAAGGCACTTTGGGTATGAAAGTTGGATTCGTTCGAAGAGTGACATATTCTTGAGAAAAATGTAAGAAAGGTTCTTTGATAGTGAACGCCTGAATTTCTCCTATTCTCCTGGCAGAAGTGAGGGCTAAAAGTAGGGCGACCTTCCATGTCAGGAATTGGAGGTCGGCTTGGTGGATCGGTTCGAACAGGTGCTTCATCAGCTGTGAGAGGACTGTGTTGAGTTCCCATTCTGGTGGTGAAGGTTTAACTGGAGGATAAGTCCGGAAAAGACCTCTCATGAACGGTTTTATTAGCGATGAAGAGCAAAGCGATGGAGTGTTAGCCACCTTCCTGAACCTGGATAAAGCCGCTAAGTAGACCTTTATCGATGAGAAAGAAAGACCAGAGCGAGCCAAATACAAAAGATAAGGAAGGATCTTTTCCGCTTGAGCTTTAATAGGGTGTAAAGAGTTTGAAGCACACCAGGCGTAGAAACGCTTCCATTTGAGACGATACGTTTTTAATGTGCTCTGGGCTCGTGCTTTCTTCAAGATGTCTCGGCAGTCTTGAGAAATTGAAATTCTAAGAAGTTAGGAGCCATGCGTGCAATTTCAGCGATTGAGTGTCTGGGTGAAGTATCTGACCCTCATTGCGTGACAGTAGTGTCGGTGTTGGCAGAAGTTTGATCGGAGGCTCCTGAGAAAGTAACATGAGCTCCTGAAACCAAAATTGACAAGGCCATCTGGGAGCAATTAGAAGGAGACGGCAGCTCTCCAGCTTCATCTTGCGTAATACTCGAATCAATGGGATCGGAGGAAAGGGGTAAGCATAGATCCCTGACCATCGCATGGACAGTGCATTCCCTCTTGATCCCTGTTGAGGGAATCTGCTGGCGTAATACCGGCATTTCTTGTTCTGCTGGGTTGCAAATAGATCCAACATGGGTTTGCCCCAAGTCTGAAACACCTTGGTCAGTTGATTGTTGTCCAACTCCCACTCGTGGCAATCCGACGACGACCTGTTTAGTTTGTCTGCTAGGGTTTTGTGGAGGCCCCTGACGTGTTCTGCCTTGAGAGTTATGTTGTGAAGTGTCAGCCATTCCCATAACACTTGGGCCTCTTTGGGCAGTGTAGCTGACCTTGTCCCTCCTTGCTTGTTTACATAAAACATGCTGGTGGTATTGTCCGTTCGGACCAGGACTGAGGACCCTGCTATCCTGGGAAGGAACGCTTGTAGAGATAGAAAAATGTCTCTCAACTCTAGACTGTTGATGTGGCATCGTCTGTGTTTTTGAGACCATTTGCCTTGCACCTGTAAGCCATGGAGATGACCTCCCCAGTCCTCCATAGACACATCCGTCGTCAGAATGAAATCTGGAGGAGTTTGCAGGAATGCGAGACCTTGTTTCAGATTGTGCAGTTATGTCCACCATTGAAGAGCCTCTACCATGCGTGGGGTGACTGATGGTGTCCTCGAAAGAGCCCGTCGCTTGTTGCCATTGAAGATGTAACTCTTCCTGTAGAGGCCGCATTTTGAGGCATGCCAATGGAATGAGATTGATGGCTGAAGAGCACATCCCCAGAAGTGACGCGAAAAGGCGAACTGAAAGTGACCTCCTTCTTGATAGTTTTATGGCAATGCTTGTAGATGGAGTTGTCTCTCTTGAGACAAGAATGCCTTGCACTGTATCGTGTCTAGACAAGCTCCTAGGAATAGCAGGATCCTTCTCGGAGTCAATTGAGATTTGCTTTTGTTGACCGTGAGGCCTAAAGATGCAAAGAGACTGCGGCAGAGAGCAATGTCGTTCTTTACTTTGAACTTTGACGGACCTTTGACTAGCCAAGTACGGGAAAACCTGGACCCCTGATAAGCGTAGTGCTGCCGCCACCGGAGCCAGACAATTTGTAAAAATCCTTGGAGCCGACTTGAGGCCAAATGGAAGTACTTTGAACTGATGAGCGCCAGCCACAGGGAAACGGAGATACTTTCAATTTTTTGGGTGGATTGGGATGTGGAAGTATGCATCTTCCATGTCCAAAGAAGCCATAAAATCTCCCTCGTTGAGGCAACTTAAAATGTCCGAAAGAGTGACCATTCTGAAACCCTGCTTCTTGAGATATTTGTTGAGATTGCGCAGGTCTAGGATCGGTCGCCATTCCCCTGATTTCTTTTTAATGAGAAAAAAAAAACGGGAATAGAAACCTGTCCGCCTCTGATGGATTGGAACTTTCTCTATAGCGTTCTTGAGGAGCATTGCATGAGCTTCCTTGAACAATAAGTGAAGACGAGGGGGGAGGGGGACTCCTGGGCGGAGTTGTTGGAGGTTTGGTGATAAACTCCAGGGTGTGCCCATGCTGTACTAGGTCCAACACCCATTGATCGGTAGTGATGTGCTGCCACTGTTGTTGGAAGGCAGATATCTTCGCGCCCACAGGGAGGGAAGGAATGGAGGTTGGCGCCAAACTGACCTCACTGTTTTCTGTGAGCGTCTCGCCCTTGATTGTTTGTGCGCTTTCTTCCTTCTTGAGAGAGAAACCAGCTGTTCCGGACTGGCGATAAGAGGATTGATAGTTCTGAAGATATTGAGGCTGGTATTGCCTGCCTTGTTGATAGTAACCTCCTCTGGAAGAGTAGCCCCGTCCTCTTGCGCCTCTGAAAGATCCTCTTTTATACTGCAGTGAACCCAGGGATCTTGCAGTATCAGTGTCCGTTTTGATTGCTTGGAGAGCTTCATCACTATGCTTCCCAAACAGGGACTCTCCGTCATATGCCATGTCTAGTATTTTCAATTGAATCTCGGGCCGAAAGGTAGTGGCCTTTAGCCAGCCCCGACGTCTCGAAACAGCAGCTCCCGCCAGCTGTCTAAAATTCGTGTTCGCAAGGTCTAATGCGCAGTCAATAGTTTCCGCAGCTGCGCGCTCTCCTTCCATTAGGATCTTGCGAGCCTTTTGTCTTCTGTCCTCCAGAATCAGATCGATGAGCCTAGCCATGTCGGACCACATTTGACGATCATAGCGCCCTAAAATCGCCAAAGAATTTGCTGCTCTGATGGATGCAGCTGCCATAGTGGCACATTTTTTACCAATAAGGTCCAAACGCCGTCCCTCCTTATCTGGTGGTGTAGTAATAGGGGTGGCTGGGTTCTTCGACCTTTGTTGCGCGGCCTGTGAAATGACCGAATCCGGCTGCCGATGACCAATGAGGCATGAAGGACTACTGAGTGGGGCACGATATTTTTTGTCAATTCGTGGTAACACGGCAGGCACAGAAGCGGGATTTTTCATCACCTTGATGCCCTCTTGCCAGATGTAATCTATAATAGGAATGACTCTAGACACCTTGCTAGTTTCCTCTTTAAAATCATGAAGAAAACAGCCTGTTTGCTCCACCGTCACTGGAAGCTGAAATCTATTTGCAGCGCGCTGCATAAGATTATGGAATCCATCTATATCTTCAGGTGGCGAGTCTGAAGGTTGTGGAGTTGGTGGGGACGGTGGAGACGGCATAGGAATAACGTAGTCATCCCACGGATCTGAGGGAGGTATGTTAGGTAACTCTCCTTCCTCTACTTCTTCGGATGAAGAAGTGTCCGGGGTCTGTGTAGGCAAACCAGGTTGAGGAGTTTCCATGACTGGAGTAGGCGGTGGAACTTGAGGTGGAGGAACCAGGACAGCAGGTTGAGCTGGTTGCGACGGAAAACGTTGTTTATAATCCGCGAGCATAGCCTGTAAGTCCTGAATAAGGTTTGGCGGTAAGTGACTGGCCACTGAAACCTGAGATCGCCTTTGGTATTCCGTATGATGAGGCACTACAATGTCCTCCTGATAATAATGTCCTAAATATGTATCATCTTCGTCATCATCCTGACACTTAATATGGAGTTCAGATGGATGGTGAGCCACTCCAAAAGCTCCCTCATTGTCGTCATCCTCAAAATCCTCTTCTTCATCATCAGCGTAACATTCTAGCAGATGAGAAGGCATGAGCGGTGAGATATAAGATCCTAGTTGCCTCTGGTATAATACCAGCTGGAAGGTTTTTGAAGAGAGTGGGGTAGAGAAAGCCTGTTTTGTAATGAAAGGCTTAATTGAAGTAGAATCCATTGGGCTTGATGGCACCGGTGACAATGGTGATTTGCTAGCTGTAGTGACAGTCGTCGATGATCGGACAATCGTCGACGACGAAGGAATCTACGTCGACAGGACCGCCGTCGACTGGACCGCCATCGATGGACTCTACGTCGATGGGACTCTACGTCGCCGCCGTCGACTGGCTCGACTCAGTCGACGGGCTCGTCGTCGATGTCGTCAACTGGCTCATCGTCAATGGATGCTTCTTCGTCGACGAGATGGTCGTCGACGGTAGCGTAGATGACTTCGTCGACGGGTGCTTCTTCGTCGATGAATACTTCTTTGTCGTCGACGATTCGTCGGCGAGGGTTCTTTTAGCCACAATACATATTTTTGTATACAGAATAGGAGAAGTGATGGCTGTGGTAGAGATCATAGCCATAGATGAAAAAGTCGAAGTAGAGATGGTAGTAACAGGTGAGGAAACAGAAGAGCTCTTACTCACGGTTTCCTTGGACGAATCTTTGGTGGCTGAGGCTCCAGAGATAGTATGTGGAGATCTCTGAAGAGCCTGAAGTGCAGTGGGAGGTTTTAGAATGTTTTCTCCCCTCACTTGAATTATCCTCTTGAGATCTCGCTCTCTTACTGGAGGTAGAAGCTCTGTCTTCATCATCCGTAGAAGAGGAGTTTAGCCACAAAAGGACTCTGGCCTCCCTATCCCTTAAGGTTTTAGAAGGGAAGGTGCGGCAGATCTTACAATTTTTAGCCTCATGTTTTGGGTAGAGGCGATAAATGCAGTCCTTATGTTGGTCCTCAACATGGATACTTCTTCTCGCATGTTCTACAAGGTCTAAATAAAGCCTTCTTGTCAGACATCCTGAAGCTCTGAAGAAAAACCGAGTCAAGCCTCAGGGAGACTCCCTTCCACACGACGTGCAGTGAAAATCCGAGGAGAACTGGCTCTGCAGAGGGTTCTAGAGGGTGCTGTGAGCTGATTGGTTGGAGCAAAGACTTTGGTCTTTTTAGCATAATGAGGTAGATAGGCTACTACAATCTAGGCCTCAGGCCTTCTCATAGGGCCTACTACTGTAATTTACTTTTGGCACTGCTTTTTTATATACCGTGGGACTCCCACCTCGGCGACCGGGGATGATTCAGGCATGTGAATCTATGAAAGATACCCCAATACTGGATAACCCTAATGACTTGAATCAGTCAGCTAGCTAGCTATAATCACTGGAAAACTCATTAGCAGCTAGCCTCCCTATTCTAGTCAGACAATAAGTGCATTAAGAATTTTTATGAGGCCAAACAAAGGGTTATAAAGGTTTTGAAGAACAGATTAGCCTCAAATGGTGTGATAACACGATCTAGTGATTTGGTATTGGTAATAATTCAGTGACCGATACCAGACTTACTTAGGAAGTGCAAACATTTGGATGAAAGTTCTTTCTTAGATTCAGGGATAAGAGATACAAAGCTTGTTACTCGATCTTTAGCACAAGGTGCTTATTGGTTGTATATGTTTGTACACTGTCTGAAACAGTGTTTGATAAAACTGTGTGGAACTTACTTGCAAAAAGTTGATCAACATCTAATATAACGGTGGTAGGTCATGGCCAGAGAATCTATTGGGTTGCATAGTGGTTTGAGGGGATTGTTATCTCAAACTGAAAGAAAACAATTAGTGGGGCCAAAACTTCAAGACCTAAATATCTAGAACCAAAATATAGTGAAGATAAGTGAATACTAGCAAGGAATGGATTCTTACCTGTAATCCCAGTTACTCATGGAGGCGAACACTGGCTGGGATCCCACTGGAGAGAGTGACTATCTGGGGATCACTCTGTCGAACAATATGTTCTGGAAGCCCAATGTATCGAAGCGCATTCTCCATCATAGACGGATAACTGGGCCTTTCATTAAAGAGCACAGGACCTCCCGTAGCAAACCAGTAGCAGCCCCTCTCCACATATATGACTGCAAGGCAGTAGGTTCAGCATTGTATAATGCGGACCCGTGGGGATTAGAAAAGATGGAAGGACTTCTGACCACAGAGAATAAATTCCTGAGGGCCCTGGTTTCACTCCCGCAGAGCACCCCTCTTCATCCATTAAGGCTGTATATGGTACGACAAACCATTACCGAGAGGGCCAAGTTACACACCCTTCTATTTGGGCTTGGCTTAAATACCACCCCTAAGCTGCTTCCTTATGCTGCTGCCCTCTATGCAGTGAAGGCACTTGATTGCTATAGGAAAATTACCTAGATTTGCGAGGTGAAATCTTTGTTTACCGCAATAGGACTAAAGGGGTTGTGGGAAGCTAAGGATCCAGCACGGCTGCCTAGCAAGGAATTGATTAAGAAACAATATTGGAATTGGGTGGCCCGGTCTTCATTATTTTATCTGTCCTAGGGTTGCCTAACCATGGAGTTCAAACTGTATGGCTTATAATTACACTATATGGAGGCTACCACAATTCATGCCATTTAGATTCGGCTCACTTCCTGTGAAGTCTTTTACAGCTTCTTGGTGATAGCCATCTATTCCATCAGTTTTGTGAAGGCTGTCCTCTTACTGCCGAGTCAATTGGCCACATATTTTTTGCCTGCCCACTGTATCCGCGGCAGAGAGGCAAATGACTTGTTCCCATTTGCAAAAACTTTGGCATTCGCTACCATTACGAGGCACTGCACATTTTATAAATCGGATCTCAGACTCCTGGTAGCAGGGGTGGGGGAATCATATCGCCCGACGCCCGAACCATGTAGATTTATATAATGGGCAAGAAGATTTAATGTCTATTTTCTCAGACGGACAAGAAGACATTAAATCACTAAACACGGGTCTCTGCCCTCCAGCTCCCTCGCTCTGTGATCTGGAAGCGCGATGCCGCTGCCCCAGAAGTGGAGCTGCGGGACTGACACAGAGATAGGCAGAGAACTGCACTGTCTCTGCAGCTGCTGGTAGGTAGAGGTCAGTGTGCGCAGGAGCAGATGGACAGGCACAGGGCCCCAAGAGTAGAGCGGGCTGGAGACATAGACCGGGCCCGTGAGAGGGGCCCGGGAGGCAGCAGACACAAGACCCCAGTACACTGGAAGACACTGGCCAGGTAGGGGGCTCAGAGACAGACCCCCGAGAGAGGAGGACCAGGCATGAGGCTGCCTAGAGGACAGACGCTGTCTGGTGTACATAGGATGGTGGGAGGAAGAAGAGGCTGTCTGCCTGGGGCTGCGGGAGAAAGAGGCTGGCCACGGGGGCAGAGACAGTCAGGCTCACAGTAGCTATGATCGGAGCAGTGGGCAGGCTGCTCAGAGGGAAGGCCTGGAAGAAATTATCCGGGTGGAGCGAGAGAGGCAGCTCCGGGAATTACAGACCAGACGGGCTCGGCAGAGAGCAGCCTGTGAACGGGGATAGGTGTGCCTCCCTGTCAGGGCGGCCTCAGGGAGGGGCTGACGCTGGGGAGAGAGAAAGGGGCAGCCACCAGAGGAGGAGAACCGGCAGCATGGGACAGGAGAGAGGCACCGAGGCAGCCGCTCTGCAGTGCTTAATTTGTCAAATTTGAAGTGCAGGTGCTCAAATCTTTGTCGGAGGCACACCTACTTGTCTTTGGCTCCAGTGTATGCAAGTGTGCATGGTTCTATCTATATGTCTGAGTGCGTGTCTGCCTGTTGTGTCTTTGTCTGTGCGCGAGTATTTAAGTTTGGGTGGGTGTTTTTAGGACTGTGTATGGAAGTATTTGTGTCTGGGGTGTGGGCATCTATGTATCTGTGTGTCTGAGTGTGTTATGCATGTCCAGGTTAATGTTTGCATGTGTGTTCCAGTTGCGACTATTGAATTCTCATGAAGTGCCTTTCTGTTGTAAAAAAATAAAACTGCGTGCTTCTTGGTCCAGATGTTCCTGTGTCAAGAGGAGGGCGTGGAGGTCGACCCTTTCCCTCCCACATGGTTATTCCATTCCTTCCATTCCCAGAGACCCTGCTCCTTCCTTGCGTGCCTCTATTTCTCTCTGAACAGGCCTGTTCTTTGAACCACCAGCGCCCGGCGCTCAGCCGCCTAGAAAGGGCTGGCAAGTGCCTTCGGGAGCATGAAGGATATTTCGTGCAGCAGGGGATTAAAATCTCAACTCTTGAGAATAAGTGGGGTGTCTCTAAGTAGTGAAGGAAGTCATATTGGCAGACAGTGTCTCCGGACGAGGAGTAGTTGAACCCTTGAGTTCAACAGTTACACTGTGTCACTGGCAAGTCCCGTAGCAATAGCTAAGCATGGAAATTACTGTAAATCAATTACGTGAAACAGCATGTGTACCCCCGGCCCAGCTAATTAGGTGCCGGTGTTACGCACCGGCACAAATTAAGCACTGCTGCTCTGGCCCTGCCACTGAGCAGAGAGAAGAGGCTGCAGTTAAGGGACTTCCAGGGATGCAGCTGTGGAGCAGATACATTACCAGTGCTAGGATCACCCTAAACCTGCAGTATGTCATGCGGCTGTAGCAGTGGGGGCATAGGCCACACCTCCTTTCACAGACCATCTTCACTTGGCACTGACCCGCCCTCCATGACCCTCCACTCGCACCCCAATCTTGCGATCTCTCCTTATCCTCGGGGGTTGGCCTGTCCCCCGTTTACCGACTCTTCCCTTTTACCAGCCCTAACCAAAGAACCAACTCCAGGCCCTACCTGAAACCAGTCTCTGGTACCAGCTACCTCCCTCAGTTTCAAAGACTGTGCTATAAATCCAGCCATAACAGGGGCCTTCCCTAGCACTAACTTCTGCAAACGTCTCACAGCAGAATTCCTCGCTTTTTGAAAGATGCTTCCCAGTCTGCCTCTCCTCTCCTGCAATTCGTGCAAGGGCTTGTTGGATCTGTTCTTCCCAGTACAGAATGTAATCATGCTTAAAATGATTATACCCTCAGTGATATACAGTCTTTGTGCGTCTTTCTCTAACCTGTGTATCCCTGATTCAGGCAGGATGGTCCCCTCAATGCGCCTTTCTTTTGGGTGGAGAGAGTAGGTCTTCCCCTACTCTCTGTACACACCTCATATACTAACCCCTCTCTAGGAGTCAGGGAAATGGCCCCTTCCCCCTTGCCTCTCTGTACACATCACATTCACTTTAGTGCAGGGACGCAAGCTTTGTGTCTGTCCCATTGACCCCCTCTGATCCGGATGGTTGCAGAGGAGAAGGGTTCCACCTGCTCAGTGCGCGCTGCATATTCCCACTTCTGGGTGCAGGGGGTGGACTGTCCCTTACCTCATATCTCTCAAACGTTTCTCCTTTGCGCAGGTTGTTGGTTGTCCGCTTTTACCTGTCTCTAATTGGATGGGCTCTGTTCTCCAGTTCTCTATACTCATTCACTTTATTTACACCCCTTGTTTGTTGTATCACATGTAGTTTCAGTAGGGAAATTTAAGTAAGTTGTTGCCCAGTTTAAGTCGAGAGCGTGTTGGTTCTTGAGCCCAGTTTAAAGGTGGCGGGGCCGATTCCTGGTCTAAATATTATAGGAGAGGCTGCTGGTTCCTGGAGAAAATGTATCCATAATTAATTCTGCCCTCACATAAAGCGGACTGTGATATCATCCTACGTATATGGCGAGCAGTAGGAAAAGTACATATTTTCCCATAAACTAGACAGTTGTTTCTCGGTCAGCCCTTATAATTGATTTATGGAGTAGGTGGGACAAGTGGATTTTACAGGACATGTAGATCTCAGTACCATTTTGTCCCTTGGCCAATTAGATTATTCAAAAAATTCCACACCCCTGTGGTAGTCTGCGCAGTTGCAACGTTTCTCTGCAATATGTGGGCAATTTGAAGGTCTGTATCGAAATAAACATCATACTTGTAAATGTATAGCTTTTTAACTACCATTTATGGAGTTTTAATTGTTTACTCAATCTATATGTACCTATGAAATTAGTGATTTTAATTGGTCCAGTTTTTTGCGCTATTTTTTATCACTAAGCCAGCCTAGCGGGCCATGCATTTTGTCCTCCCAATTGCCGGTCAGTTGGTCCCACTGATCCTCAAAACATTCCTGGAGAGGACGCATGTGGAGACGGACGTTAGGAAAACACAGGAAGCCATTAAGTCGAGAAGAGATGACACTGTTCTCACTGTGGGGTGATAGACTTTCATGAGTGACACTCTAGACTGATTGATAACTAAGAACACATTCTTGCTTGAATGGTGTTGATGGAGGCGCCACAAGTAAAGCACTCTTTGGACTGGAGCAGAGTGCCATTTGGCATGATTGACATGCAAACCTAACTGTTGGAGAATATTAAAAGGTGTCGCTTTTGACATGGTTAGCACCCACTTTTTGCCTGATATTTGATATGGTTTTGACTGTAGTGCACTGGGTACCTGCCAAAGAGGTTCCCTATGCCAATGCTTGTTACCTTAAACATATCCCCAATTGGTACTTCTACCCTCCTGTAAGTCCGTAGAAAGTGGTACTCTGGGTACCTAGGGCCTGAGCTCCCCCTGGGAACACCTTAAGTAGGACAATGCCACTGCAGCTTGCATGCCCTTATGAGGTGAAAAATGACTAAGTGGCGATGGCACCCTGCTTGGGAGCCATGCCAGCCAGCGCTGCTTGTAGGTATAGGTAAGTCACCCCTCTATCAGGACTTAAAGCCCTAAGGCATGGTGCACTATACCACAGGTCAGAGCACGGCTGCATGAGTAGATTATGTCCCTACAGTACTTAAGTCCATTCTTGAGTATTTAAAGTGCCAAGGAAGCCATAAGGTGTACATGGGCACTCGACAACTCGAGTTGCCCAGCAACTTGATGTCATCACTAAATCCACAAGAGTTTGGTACCAAATAGCTAATTGTAATAAATCCACACTGATGCCAGTGTAAGATTTATTAAAACATGTACTCCAAGGGCATCTCAGGGAAGCCCCCTGATAAGCTACCGACACTGGTGTAGGCACTGACTGGCTTTAGGCAGCCTGCCACACACAGACATTTCCAGACCCGCTGGGTGGAGAGCATTTGCTCTCCGGGACCAGAAACAATGCAGATCCTAGGCAGAGGTGTCACACCAGTTCTCAAAGGGGACGCTTCAAAGGCCTGCCGCCACTGTAGCATAAGTTACTACTTGTGTAACAATATATCTGTAAGAGACACTAGTTAGTGATAGATTCCTTACCTTAGAATATCCCTAGGGGTCAGACTGGATTCGGAAAGTTTTTAGTCAGCAGTAGCCCTGCACGTCGCAAGGTGGTGTCGTGCGGCTCTGCGTCCGTCGCTGGCGTCGTAGGCGCCGAGATGACATCACGGAGACTACTTAGGTGCCACCCATGCGTGCTGACGTCAGTTCTGTACACGACTTTCCACGCCATGAACGCAGAGCCATGCAAGAAACTGACCACTGGTGCCATGAAAATAGGGCCCTGAAAGGGATGACCTTAACCGTAGAAATCAGTTCGCAAAACGGGGAGGATGGGTGGGCGGTAATGAATCTATCACTAACTAATGTCTCTTACCGTTACACAAGTAGTAACTTGTGCATCTGAAAGAGAGACGTTAGTGATCGATTCCTTACGTTAGAATAGATACCCCATTAATACCAATCCCGGTGGTGGGTCTGCGAACAAGGTTACACCAGAAAGTCACGGAAAACAGAACAGCCAAAGAAGCTGTCTCTTCGGACTGGACTGTCAAGGCAGTAATGCTTGGTAAACGTGCAGAGAGGCCCACGTAGCTGCCTGACTAATGTCCTGCAAGGGAACGCCACGTCCCAAGGCAGTAGTGGCTGCCGTAGCCCTGGTAGAATGGGCATGCAGCCCCACAGGTGGCTCTATCTTAGCCAACGAGTAACATGCTTTGATGCACAGAACGACCAACTGAGAGATGGGTCGTTTGTGCACGATCCAACCTTTTTTGGCACCCACCTAGCCAACAAAGAGCTGGTCATCCACCCGGAACTGTTGTGCGCTTCATTTAGAACGAGAGCGCATGTTTTGGGTCCAGACGGTGGAGCATCTCTTCTTAAGGATGCGAAGGCGGAAAGAAGGTGGGCAAAGTGATGGTCTGCCCGATGTGGAAGGGCGTGACAACCTTTGGCAGGAAAGAAGGACGGGTCCTTCAAACCACCTTGTCTGGATGAACATTAAGGAAGGAATATGCTACTTACCAGTATGCATCTGTTCTTGGCATGTAGGGCTGCTGATATTTATATCTATGCATAGATCGCCGCCTAGTTTTGGGTCCGGATGATTGCACATTGCTGTCCTGGAAGAGTCTTCGAAGTATCACGAGATAGGTGGCTCCTCCCCTGGACTACAGTGCGCATGGGCATAGACTCCATCCCCAGATTGTTTTTAGCCATTGTGGCAAAGATGGAGTGTAACGCTGTGAGCGATGACCATGCTAAGAGTAAATGCAAGTGCTGCAGCCGCTACAGGCGCCGGGGAGGAGGGTGGGCGATATGAATGTCAGCAGCCCTACATGCCAAGAACAGATGTATACTGGTAAGTAGCATATTCGGTTCGAGGCATGTGGGCTGCTGAATTCATATCTAGTGCATAGAATACATAGCAGTCCCTCCATTATCGGCGGCCGCCTGTGCCAGCTTTAGCAGTTTGAAAAAGTGTTTTTAGAACAGCCTGCCCTACAGCTGCCTGCTGTTCGGAGTGCACATCTTCACAGTAGTGTTTAGTAAATGTGTGTGTGGTAGACCATGTGGCTCCTCTACAAATGTCTTCTAAAGGAATATTTCCAAGGAAAGCCATGGAGGCCCCAACTTTCGCGTGGAGTGGGCCCTTGGAAATCCCGTTAATGTGCGCTTGGCTTTTTGATAGCAAACCTGAATGCACTTAACGATCCACCTGGCTATACCTGCTTTGGAAATGGGGTTGCCCTTGTGCTGTGGCGAAAAGGCAACAAACAGTTGTTTTGTTTTCCGAAAATCTTTGGTCCTATCTATGTAGCACATTAGAGCTCTTTTGCAGTCTAGTGTGTGGAGCATTCTCTCCGCCACTGACTCAGGATTTTGGAAGAACACAGGCAGTTCTATAGTTTGATTGATATGGAACTGTGAAACCATTTTAGGAAGAAACTTAGGGTTGGTGCGAAGCACCACCCTGTTGGAGTGGATCTGTATGAATGGCTCTTGGATAGTTAGTGCCTGGAGTTCACTAACGCGTCGCAGCGATGTCATCGCTATTAGAAAAGCCACCTTCCACGTTAGGAACTGAATCTCGCATGAGTGCAGAGGCTCAAAAGGTGGACCAATCAGCCTGGTGAGGACCACATTAAGGTTCCATTCAGGAGCTGGTGGGGTCCGGGGAGGAATAACTCGTTTGAGTCCCTCCAGAAAAGTCTTAATGGCAGGCACCCTGAAGAGAGAGATGCTGCCTGTTTTGCAGATAAGCTGCTATTGCGGACAAGTGTATACGAATGGAAGCATAGGCTAGATTGCATTTGTATAGATGTAACAGATAACAAATGATGTGGTGAGTAGATGCGTCTAGCGGGTTTATGTTGTGGTCTGCGCAATAAATGACAAACCGCTTCCACTTCGCCGCATAACATGCTCTGGTGGTGGGCTTCCTTGCCTCTTTTATGATATTCATACATTCGGGAGGCAAGTTGAGGTAGCCAAATTCTAAGACCTCAGGAGCCAGATCGCCAGGTTGAGCTGTTGCGGATCTGGATGCTGAATGTCGCCATGGCTCTGCGTCAAAAGCCTGGGTGCGAGGTGCAGCCTTTGATGCGGTACCACGGATAGTTCTAGAAACGTGGTGTACTATGGTTGGCGTGCCCACGTTGGAGCAACCAGGATGAGCGTCATCGAGTGTTGCTTCAGCTTGCGTGCCACCAGCGGTATTAGAGGTGCTGGGGGAAAAGCGTATGCAAATATGCCTGACCAGTTCATCCATATCGCATTGCCCTGCGACTGTGGAAACCTGGCGGCAAAGCTTTGGCGTTTTCCTTTGTGGCGAAGAGGTCTATCTCTGGATTACCCCACTGCTGAAAGTACGGGTGGAGTACTGATGGATGCATCTCCCACTCGTGCATCTGGTGGCTGTACCTGCTGAGCAGGTCCGCCATCTGATTGTCCTTGCCCGGGAGGTTTTCCGCCATGAGGAAGATGTTCCTTTGAATGGCCCACTTCCACATGCTCTGAGCCAGATGAGACAACTGTGGAGAGTGTGTACCTCCCTGCTTCTGAATGTAGTACATGGCCGTCAGGATGTCCGTCCGGATCAACACGACCTTGTTGCCCAGATGTACTTTGAATGCTTTCATCGCCATGAAGATAGCCATCAGTTCTAGGAAGTTGATGTGCATCTTCTTTTGCTGCGTCGTCCATAGTCCCTGCACTGTGTAGTGGAGTACATGAGCTCCCCATGGTATGCAGCGTTTAGAACGCAAGCATTACCACGGAATACCTTTACAACGCGGGCGTAACAACGAAAGTTGTTACCACGCATTGCACTGGGGGGCGCTCAAGGATAGTAAATGATTTAATTTACTATCCCAACACCTTCCCTACTATCCACGGGGACTGGTGTTGGAATAGTAAATTAAATTAATCAATTTTGCGCCCCCCAGCGCAATGCGTGGTAACAACTTTCGTTGTTACGAACGCGTTGTAAAGGTACGCGTTGTCAATGTATGCGTTCTAACGTCATACATCCGCTCCCCATCCATGGAGAGATGCGTCCGTTGTCAGAATAATCTGTGGCACAGGCTCCTGGAACGGTCGGCCCTTGCAAAGGTTTTGTGGATTCCACCAATGCAGAGAGTTGTATGCACGACCGGTCACCAACACTAGGTCTTTCAACTGTCCGTGAGCCTGATTCCACTGACGTGCTAATCACTCCTGAAGCGGACGCATATGTAGTCTCGCGTGCGGGACTATGAAGATGCAGGAGGCCATCATGCCTATCAACTGCATGAACACTCTTGCTGGAAGCGAGTGTTGCGGTCTGAATTTTTGTAGTAGCAATTGAATGCTGTTGATCCTCACTGAATTTGGCTGTGCTTTGGCTGCCAGTGTCTATTGTCGCGCCCAGATACTGCCGTATGTGGGCGGGCTGAAGGTGGGACTTTGGGTAATTCAGTGAGAATCCCAGATCGTGAAGAAGGTGAATGGTGTGGGACATGTGTGCGGCACACTGCTGGGCCGACTTGGCTTGGATAAGCCAGTCGTCCAGATAAGGGTATACGTGAATGTTTTGTCTCCGTAGGTGTGCAGCCACTGTCGCCAGGCATTTCGTAAACACCCTGGGTGCTGTTGTCACTCCGAAAGGGAGGACTTTGAATTGGTAATGTTGATCCTGAATGGTGAACCTGAGGTATTTCTTGTGTGACGGGTGTAGCGGAACATGAAAGTATGCATCCTTCAGATCTAATGTTGCGAGGAAATCTCCCTGACTGAGCAACGGCAGAACCTGCTGCAATGTTAGCATGTGAAAGTGTTCCGATAGAATGTACTGGTTTAGGGGTCTTAGGTCCAGTATGGGTCTGAGGGACCCGTCCTTTTTTGGTATCAAGAAGTACAGTGAGTACACTCCTGTGCCCCTTTCCTCCATAGGCACGAGCTCGATTGCCCCTTTTTGCAGCATGACGAGTACCTCCTGCTGCAATAAGTGCAAATGCTCGGTGGACATAGGACGGTGTCTTGGGGGTATGTTGGGTGGAGTGGATGTTAACTCCAGACAATAACCGTGCTGGATAAGCTGTCTTACCCACCTGTCTGTGGTGATGGATTTCCAGACTGGCAGGAACCGTTGTAGTCTCCCCCCGACAGGTGTTATGTGGTCAGGGGGCAGCGACAAGACGTCACTGTTTGTTGGTGGCGGAGGATCGGGAGTTGTTGTTTCCACGACCTCTGCCCTTGGTGCTGTTTCCACGATAGCCACCCCTATTGTTTTTGCCGTAGGTGGTTTGCGTGGCCCCTTTACTGTATTGTGCCTGCTGAGACACCTGTCCTCTGGAAGCTCCTCTATTGTTGGAGCAACGAAAAGAACCACCTCTGAACTGCTGGGACTGAAGAGCTCCCATAGACTTTGCAGTCTGTGTCCTTTTTGATTTTTTCCAAGGTGGTTTCCACTTCTGGGCCAAATAAGTGATCAGGGTTAACTGGTTGAATGAGAATGGTGGTTTGTATTTCAGACTTGAAACCAGAGAATCTCAGCCAGGCGTGTCTACGTAACATAACGCTGGTGTTAATTGCCCTGGCCGCAGTGTCAGCTGCGTCCAGTGCACACTTAATGGACACATTGGAAATAAGTTTTCCTTCCTGAATTAGCATTTCAGCTGCCTCTTTGTACTCATCTGGCAAGTGTTGTAACAGGGTTTCAAGTGTATCATAGTGAGCCCTAACATATCTGGCTAGGAGCGCCTGTGTGTTGGAGATTCTCCAGACATTGGCCGCTTGAGCTGCCACCCTTTTCCCTGAGGCTTCTAGCACTTTTGAGTCCTTGTCAGGGGGAGGAGCATCACCCGTGGCTTGTGAATTCGCCCGTTTACGAGCATTGGAAACAACTATAGAGTCCAGTGGTAACTGCCCCTTGATATATGTAGGGTCGCCAGGTGCAGGTTTGTATTTCTTCTCAATCCTGTGGTTTATTACTCTGGCCCTTGTGGTGTCCTTAAAGATGTTTCCAGCGTGTCTCAGGACACCTTTTAGCATAGGCAGAATTTTGACAGTTCTCTCAGAAGTTGAGGTGTTAAACAAGAAATCCTCCTCAATAGGGTCAGCATGGAGTTGGACATCGTGATTTTTTGCTGCCCTCTCAATAAGTGCGTTGAACGTAGCTGTGTCCTCTGTTGGTGATGTTTTAACAGCATAGACATTGCTGTCAGTGTTAGGACGTGGTTCCCCTGGGTCAACAGCGTCCGCCCAGGGTTCATTGTGGTCTTCTGGATCAGAGTCTATAGGATAATTGTACTCCTCATTGTAAGCCTCCTCCACATCTGCATCTGAATGTGTGGGCGAAGTAAATTCTGGATCTTGGCCATATGGGTGCAGAGGTTCAGACAGAAGAGGTGACGTTGATGAATCCCTCTTTTTCTTTAATGGAATCTTATAGGACTCCATTGGCTGTTCTGGGACGAATTTCCGCTTGTGAATGGAAAGTCTACCAGTTTCAGCATCGATGAATTGCCTCGGCTGGTCTTCCTGGAGAGGCTGTCGAAGCTTTGTGGCCACTTCAGTTGTTGTAGACTTTTTCCCCATGGACACCTTCTTTGCTGGGTCGACGCCCGTAAGTGGGGCGAACGCCTTAGGTGGTACCGGAGGCGGCAGTATAAACTTTATCGGCGCCGACGCCTTCGGAGTCGTGACGACCGATTTTGGGGGTGGAGCGGCCTTTGGTTCGACAACCAGGGCTTTATCCTTTATGCGCTGCAGCGAGTCCAACACTTGCTTCGAAAAAGAGGCGGATGGCCGTGTTGACTCGATGGGATCTTTAGAGCCACGGTGTTTTGTGCGCTCGATGTCCTTGCCGACTTTGGGTTTGTCGAGTTGAAGCTTAGGATCAATAGCGTCCTGCGCCTTGGCTCCTTTAGCGGTATCAACGGTCTTCGGCGCCGACGTCTTTGGGTCGATGTCCATGACCATTTTCTTCGGTGCCCCAGATTTCGGCTCGACCCTTTTGAGCGGCTTATCCGGCCCGATAGCACCCTTTGGCGGCGTCGAAGCCGACAGTTCAGAAGCCTTCGATCCGATCAAAGTTACTTGCACTTTCGGTTTGGTTTCCAGTGCTTTCGGTTTTGTGGACACCGATGTTGTTGGTTTCGATTTTGGTCGATCAACAGACGGCTCTTTAGAAATGTGTGTAGCCGGGCCCTGAAGCGAGACTGTAGAACTACGTGTTTGATCTTGGGTAAGGCCTTGAGGCGATCCCTCGACCTGAGCCTTATCGAGTGTCTCGTCGCAGGCCCCCGAACCAGCGGTCGGGCCTAGCTCTTCGCTCGAGCTATCGTCTACGGCCCCATAGGGCTCATCGTCATCTACCTCGTCGACGACTTAGATATCCTCGACCAATTCTTCATCTACTGCGTCATAGCTGGAGTCAACCTCCGACGCAGGATCCGACTGGTTCTCCTGAACTTCCTGCTCGACCCCGTCGTCGTCTTCAGCGTCGAAGATGTTCACCGGGTCAGGCGTTGTGTGCTGGGCCTCCATCCGCACCGCGTGTCGAAGGCGAAGTGTCTTCTTGGACCGGAATCGAGAACAGGCCATACAGCTGGCCTCATCGTGATCCGGAGACAGGCACTTGTTGCACACTGGATGGACGTCAATATGAGGGTACTTGGAGTTGCAGACTGGACATCTTTTGAATGGGCTCCGTTCCATTTTGATCGTCGACAAGGCCTACGGCGTCGACCGGGCCTTTGGAGATGAATAGCCAAGCGGCTTTTCCCTGACGTTCGGCTCGAAAATCGAGCTGGAATGAGTACTCCGCACCGATCGCAAGACAATACCGACGATACCTGTAGGCCTTTTGGCCAAAAGAAAGTTTTCTATCGATTCCGAACTTGAGTTAGCAAATATACATCCGAACCCAATGGCGGAAAAAACTATCTGAGGATGGAGAGAATGCCCATGCGCACTGTAGGCCAGGGGAGGAGCCACCTATCTCGTGATACTTCGAAGACTCTTCCAGGACAACAATGTGCAATCATCCGGACCCAACACTAGGCGGCGATCTATGCACAGATATGAATTCAGCAGCCCACATGCCTCGAACCTCTATGGCACGGTTGTCTGTTAGAACCTTCACATGCCTCCCCTTGATAGAAGGCAGTAAAGCCTTCAGGGTGAGACAAATGGCCTAGAACTCCATTAGGCTGATGTGGAGTCCACAACCCCCAGGTGACACCCCCCCCCCCCTAGTGCGGATGCTTCTGTTACCACGGTCAGCAGTGGGCGGGGGCCGAGGGGGTGGGCCGAGTAGCCTGCAATAGGACAGATTATGATCAGGCAGCTACTATTACAAATCATGTCTCATCTCCTTTGTGACATCAATAGTGGCAGCCTTGATGCAGGGCCCCCTGGGACTTAAGTTTGCATTGCAGGGAGTAGGATCTACACAAAGACCTTCGTGGCTTCTTGTGTTCAACATTATACAACTTCACCTCCCGATCTGCAATCACCTTCAGGCAAATTGATCACACAACTGGGAATAGTGTCAGAAGCCCAGGCACCAAAGGCACACCGTGTGATGGCCTGTGACAGACATCGGCTTTCTGCAGTCGCTGCTCGTCTTGAAACGTGCCGTTTTAGTTGAGAACATCATTCCCTAGCACATTGAGGAAAAGCTTTGGGGTTGTTGAAAGACCAACCGTTAGGAGTACAACTCCGGATTCACTTTAGAAGGTGCGGAAAGAAAGAAACAGATGTCACAGGGCTCGAAAAATCTGAAAAATGGTACTAGTCCTGCAGGTCTAGTACCTTGGAAAATCCCCTTGACCTAACTACAACCTACTTGACCTCCTTCTCTAAAAACGGAGCAAAAATGACAAGATAAAAGATTTAAAGGCATCTTTATTGCGCATTCCCTTTGTGAGCAATAAAAATGCCTCTAAATCTTGTTATATTGTCACTTTTGCTTCGTTTTCAAAGACAGAGGCCAAAAGTTAGTTTGTCTTCCTACTCGCAAGAAAGGGCGAATAGGACAAAAAAATAGCTCGTCCTAATCAATTCTCCCTCGCAAATGCGAACAGGCGAGTGGATTTGTCGAGCCCTGTGTCAGTATGTAAAATTTGAGCTTATATGCCGCACCATTCCATGACTTCTGGAGCTGTATGGAGGCAGCCTGGAGCCACACAGTTCAACCTGTCAACATGAAGGAACATTGCTACAAAATTCTACAGATCCAGTCTGGCACCTCAGGGATATTTGATCAGCCTGCTATGCAGGAATTTTTTAGCAAAGTCAGTTAATACTGTTTTGAGACACATACTTAGGTTGAAAACAATAAACATACTCCATTTGTATACTACATACAAGGATCATTCAAGTTAGAGCTGAGACAGTCTGCTATGTGTTTATATGCCCTTAGCAGGCATTGCGTCAGTGGTTTAAGAAAAGATCCAAACAATCTCCAGCCAGGTCCTCAGAGTAGCAACAGGTAATGAGAAACTCCAAAGAGAAAAGGGAAGGAACAGTACTGGTACAGCTGGCAGCATGGGAAGCGGCCTCAATAAAATGAAGTCCTATAAAAAGAAGCAGAGTTGTGATGGGAAATTTTCTCACACAGGTGTTTTAGAAATCAGATAAATTGGCCTCAAAGAAGAGTGGCGGTCGGAGAGCATACACAGGACTGGAGACTATGCAAACCTAAAACAGTTCAGTGTTAACAAAAAACCTGCATTAAGAACAAGTTTGAGACAACATTAAGTCGCTGGGTGAGCCTTGATTGATAAAAAAAAAAAAAGGCGGGGGCTATTAATAATCTAGGCTTTTCAGAAGAACCAATGGTTGATGAATGGGTAGAATTTATCAGAGGGTAAGGGATGACATAGTTGGCTCGATGGCGACTCAGTAATTCAACTACCTGTGTTTGGAAGTGATCAATCCAATCACATTGTTATGGGAAAGCAGCAGTGGAGTCATACTCCATGACCTGTTCCAGGACACCCCCACGCCGCACGGCCCTCCAGCTGTAGGTGCGGATCTCCCCCAGCGCCACAGGTCCATCCCTGACCTCAGGTGCCCCCTCGCTGCTGCTCGCTATTTGCGCCCGTTTTTTCCCCGCTTTTGCCCCTCTGTGCCCAGCTGTCATTGTTCTGTTTTCCACTGTGATTAATGTTTAGTGCTTTTTTGTAAATAGGATTTTGCGCCTTGTATTCTTTCACTGTTCCCCTAGTGTGACCCCCCCCCTCCACTCCCCGCTTCCCACCGCTGCTCCCTCGCAGCCCCACCCCTTTTCACCTCGGTCAACCCCATTGGCCCCCCGCTCCCGCCTCCCAGCTGCTCCTCCCTCCCACTTCGCCTTGAATGGAACCCGCGCGTACGCGCAGCGGGCGCGCCGATTGCCCGTCTACACCTGGACCACGCCCAGCGCCAGGACCCCTGGCCCCCGACGTCGCCAGACCTCACGACGGACCTACGACGCTGCCACCCTCAACGCCACCCGAACCCCCGCCTGCTACCGAGCCACCCCGAAGCGCACCCACAGACCCTTCACCTGCCAAGCCTGCAAATTCACCTGCCTCCGGACCTGTACCGCACCCGACAATCCGAGCACCAGCAGCAACCACCTCAAGTGCATCCTGCTCAACACCCGCTCCGTCCACAGGCACGCCGTCGAACTCTAGAACCTGCTCGACACAACATCACCGGACGTCGCCTTCCTTACAGAAACCTGGATGAATGCTTCCTCAGCACCTGACATCGCCATAGCCATCCCGGACGGATACAAGATCACCCGGAAGGACCGTGTAAACCAGACTGGAGGAGGCATCGCCATCATACACAAGAACACCATCCACATCACGACCAACCCGACGACACCTTCACCGCCGCCGAACAACTCCACTTCCAGATACACACCGATCCCAAGACCACCCTCAGAGGCACCCTCATCTACAGACCCCCGGGACCACGGACACAATTCAGCGAAGACATCGCAGACTTCATCAGCCAGCACGCCCTCCCCTCCGCTGACTACATCCTCCTAGGGGACCTCAACTTCCACCTGGAGAACAACAAGGACAGCAACACCACCACCCTGCTGGACAACCTCGCCAACCTTGGACTCAAGCAACTGGTGAACACCCCCACCCACTACGCCGGCCACACGCTTGTCCCCGTCTTCTCCTCCAGCAAGCACATCTCCTTCAGCCACTCCACCGGACTCCACTGGACTGACCACAGCTGCTTCTACTTCCGCTTCAGAAGAACAACGACCCACCACCACCCGCAACAGATTCCTCGCAGGAGCTGGAGCAAGATCACCACCGAGCAGCTCACCACCTCCCTCCGCCAGAACCCTCCCGCCAGCGCAACGGACCCTAACGAAGCAGCCAGCAACCTCACACAGTGGCTCACCAACTGCGCAAATGACCTCGCAGCACTGAAGAACCCTCCCAGCAGACCCGGCAGCAAGAAAGCCTCCTGGTTCAACGACGAACTCAAGAACTCCAAGAAGAACTGCCGCACCCTCGAGAAAGCCTGGCGTCACGACCAGACCACAGACAACTTGACTGCCCTCAAGCACGTCACCCACAAACACCACCAGCTGATCCGCACCACCAAGAAGACAGCATTCACAGAACGACTGGACAACAACACCCACAACAGCAAGGAACTCTTCAGCATCGTCAAAGAGCTCTCCAACCCCAGCGCCGGAAACAACAACATCACCCCCTCACAAGACCTCTGCGACTCACTCGCCTCGTTCTTCCACCGCAAGATCGCCGACATACACAACAGCTTCGGCGCACCTACTACGCAACAACCACCAAACCAACGCCCCCCACCACCACCCTCTGCGCCTGGACCCCAATCAGCACCGAAGACACCACCTGCACGATGAACACCATCCAATCCGGATCACCAACCGACCCCTGCCCCCACCACGTCTTTAACAAGGCCGACTCCATCATCGCACCCCAACCCCGGGACATCATCAACACCGCCACCTTCCCGGAGATCTGTATGCACGCCGAGCTCAGCGCCCTCCTGAAGAAATATTTACAACAAGGGGTGGTGATGGACAGAGTCTCTGAATTAAGCAGAGTACTCTCACCCAGTCAAGAGATCAGGGCTAGATCCAACACCGTTTTTTAGCTCATTGCACCATCCCAGTTTCAGAACCTGGCTGTATGCAAATTAGTCTGACCCTGGCCCAATGCATCATGGGAACAGGGCAGACCAGACTACAAAAGCCAATTCTTAAACAGGGAAGGAAACAAGCTTCCGGGGACCGGTTTCTGCCATTTCAGGCGTCTTCGGCCCGGCTTGCTTGAATCCTGATGGTGCAATGAGCAAGGGACTCACATCTGAGCATACCCTTCCACGCTTAGGGTGGACAAAAATATTTACAACAAGGGGTGGTGATGGACAGAGTCTCTGAATTAAGCAGAGTACTCTCACCCAGTCAAGAGATCAGGGCTAGATCCAACACCGTTTTTTAGCTCATTGCACCATCCCAGTTTCAGAACCTGGCTGTATGCAAATTAGTCTGACCCTGGCCCAATGCATCATGGGAACAGGGCAGACCAGACTACAAAAGCCAATTCTTAAACAGGGAAGGAAACAAGCTTCCGGGGACCGGTTTCTGCCATTTCAGGCGTCTTCGGCCCGGCTTGCTTGAATCCTGATGGTGCAATGAGCAAGGGACTCACATCTGAGCATACCCTTCCACGCTTAGGGTGGACAAAAATATTTACAACAAGGGGTGGTGATGGACAGAGTCTCTGAATTAAGCAGAGTACTCTCACCCAGTCAAGAGATCAGGGCTAGATCCAACACCGTTTTTTAGCTCATTGCAAACCAACAGCAGACCTCACCGACCTCAAGAACTACCGCCCCATCTCGCTCCTCCATTTTCCAGCCAAAGTCATCGAGAAGACCATCAACAGACAGCTTGCCGCCTTCCTCGAGACGAACGGATCCCTCGACCCCTCGCAGTCCAGTTTCCGAGCCAACCACAGCACCGAGACCGCCCTCATCGCAGCCACTGACGACATCAGATCCCTGCTCGACAACGGGGAAACAGCGGCCCTCATCCTCCTGGACCTCTCTGCAGCGTTCGACACTGTCTGCCACCGCACCCTAGTGCAGCGCCTCAGCAACATTGGAGTCCAAGAGAAGGCACTGGAGTGGATCATCTCGTTCCTCGCCGGAAGAACCCAGAGAGTCCGCCTCCCCCCGTTCAGATCAGAGGCCACCGAAGTAATCTGCGGCATACCACAAGGATCATCACTCAGCCCAACCCTCTTCAACGTCTACATGAGCCCTCTCGCAGCCATCGCACGCAAACACAACCTCAACATCATCTCCTACGCCGACGACACCCAGCTGATCCTCTCCCTCACCAACGACCCCGCCACCGCCAGAACCAGCCTGCATGAAGGGATGAAAGACGTCGCCGAGTGGATGAATAACAGCCGCCTGAAACTGAACTCAGACAAGATGGAAGTCCTCATCCTGGGATCATCGCCCTCCGCCTGGGACGACTACTGGTGGCCGCCTGCCCTGGGCAGCGCACCCAAACCAACGGACCACGCACGCAACCTGGGCGTCATCCTGGACTCCTCCCTCACGATGACCAAGCAAGTGAACGCAGTCTCATCATCCTACTTCAACACCCTGCGCATGCTCCGAAAGATCTTCCGATGGATCCCCACCGAAACCAGGAAGACTGTCACCTAGGCCCTCGTCACCAGCCGTCTGGACTATGGAAACACCCTCTATGCTGGAACCACAGCCAAACTCCAGAAAAGACTCCAGCGCATCCAAAACGCCTCAGCACGACTCATCCTGGACATCCCGCGCCGCAGCCACATCTCCGCCCACCTGAAAGACCTGCACTGGCTCCCCGTCAACAAGAGGATCACGTTCAGACTCCTCACCCACGCACACAAGGCTCTCCACGACTTGGGCCCGAAGTACCTCAACAGCAGCCTCACTTTCTACACACCCACCCGCCAGCTCGATCCGCCAGCCTCGCCCTCGCCTCCGTCCCAAGAATTCGGAAATCCATCGTCGGAGGAAGATCCTTCTCCTACCTGGCAGCCAAGACATGGAACTCCCTTCCCCACTCACCTACGGCTGACCCAGGATCACCTCTCCCTCAGGAAATTACTCAAGACCTGGCTGTTCGAGCAGTAGCGAACCCCCCCCCCCCCCCCGCCCCCCTCCCTCAGCGCCTTGAGACCCTTACGGGTGAGTAGCGCGCTATACAAATTTTATGATTGATTGACAAGAGATGTTCCCCTCGATCCCCAACTACCAGTTATCTCACTATTTCGATTCTCTTGATGAGTTAGACAAATTCACCCTGAATTGGCCTACCAAGATAGCCAAAATGGGGCAGACTGCAGAGGAAGGGACATGCTAGACTTTTCCATCAAGGATTTTTGATATCCATACCCTAATGCCACCTGTCCCTCCAATACACCATACCAATATTTTGCAAAAAAGCTTTGCATCCATGTGAAACCCCATCTGAAAACTGGCAAGAGAAGGTCTGTATTCCAAGGTTCTGAAAATTAAAAGAAAGAAACAGTCTGTGGAGAAAGACTTTCAAGTAACTACACTTACCATCTGATAAAACTTCATATGCTTCTGCCACTTGTTTAAACTTCCGTTCTGCTTCGTCCTTGTTGTCAGGATTTTTATCAGGATGCCACTTTAACGCCAACTTACGATATCTGAAAAGGCCATTAAAATAGAGTACTGTAAGAAACTGGGTTATTAGTCTGGGGGACAGGGTAATAATCACAATGCTTGTTAGATTGAATCCTTAAAGTCACCAAGCTATCCTGGGCTTAACCCCCTGGTAGCCTTGGGGCAGTAGATTAAATTAGGGCAATGTGTAAAGCATTTATGAAGTACCAAAACAGAAACAAAGTCATAACCCAACAAAATAAAAATCCCAAACCCAATTAGAAAAACAGAGTACATTTTAATAAACATGTAATAAGGGAGAGCAGACATATTGATTTTGAAAGTTCTAAATAAAAGAGCGCCAAAAAAAGCATTAAACATCAACTGGTTTTGGTAGACCAGGACCAAGGTGTGATTTGAGGCCGACCGCGATAGAGTGGTCTCGGTGAAGCCATTGGTTTTTGGCAGTAAAGCTCAGAGAAAGAAAAAATTTAATTTTGTGCTCAAGGACGTCCTCTCACCAGCTAGATACATTTGGTGCCTTTGCCCGGTCAGGATTTGAAGGTTTGCTCTTAGTAACATGGTTCTAGCCAAAAGGGCTCAACAAGGATGGATACCTTCTTCCGCGAGGTCCTGCAAAATCCGATTTACTGTTGTAGAGAAGGAGAAACTTGAATCTTCGGCCAGCTGCAACACACCTCAGTCTCATTGGAATGGCAGGTTTGTCCCGGTGTTCCACTGGTCTTGAACATGAAAAGGTTTCTGCATCCCAAGTTTTCTGGGGTGGAGGTAGAAGTCCATCCAGATGCAGCCAAGGCTTCCAGGTCCTCAGGAATAGAACTTGGGAGACAGAACTTACTCCAGCAGAGGGCAACAGAAGGGTCGAGGGTAGGACCAGTTGGTACTGGTCAGTAGTAGGAAAAGCCTCTACTAAGCTTGCAAAAGAGGTAGGTCTTATGTGCCTTCGAGCCTACTTCTTTGTCTAGGTAAAAATGGGAGCAGGTCCACTCCCTCAGGAATCCTCCCAGGTCACAGACAGTAGGTCCAGTTCTTTCCAGTTTTTTCGCAGGTCCAGCAGTATTCTGAATAAGGTGGCAGGGGATACCACATTTAAATACCACATTTATTCCTGGCACAAGCCTATGCATGTGGGGGGGGGGGGGGGGGGGGGAGAGAAAGGGCTAACTAATGGGATAAAAGTTTCCAGGGTTTACCCAATCCCCTTTCATGCCAGTTCCTGTATGCCCTACTTCAATCAATTCCACGGTGGTCCTCTCTGCTTAACTACAAGGAATGGGGGATGCCACTGAAGTAAATTAAGTTCCTGGGTAAAGCTCAAATGGTCATCCTTTCAGAGGAACAAAAACTCCTCAATACACACGTTTTTGGTCTGGGAGCAGTTGTTACTCCTCATTTTGGATTGGAGGATAATGCAGATTAGCCTCCAGAGTCTTTTGGCAGAGAAAAGGTAACTTTCTACAATATGGCCATGTTTTAAAAGCTAGTAGCGGGGAAGTGGGGGTCGGGGGAAGAGGCCTTTTTACTATTGGTTAGCATGGGATCTACAGCCTGCGAAAAACAGATCGGGCAAAAGCTCTGGGCAAGAAAGAGTGCTTTCTTTTTGAAAAATGCAGCCAACAAAATGTTTGCTGTACTAAATTCCCATCTTCCAATATTTCTTTAACAAGTACGTTGAGGAAAAAAAAAACAAGATTTGTTCCAGAATATACATCCTGAAAGTGTCTTTGCAGCTGATCTTTACACTATTTAGGAAACAAGAGCCAACAACAGTATGAACAAGATCATTCTGCCTAAATTGATGGTGCTTAAGCCACCAGGAAAGTATCGTGAACTTATAGCAATAAGGAGTACTTATCTTGAGCTGTTCAGAGCACTTCTACAGTCTTCTGCTACCACTTTGGTGGTCATGAAGGCATGCAAACAATGTGCGCCGGACTACCCTGTTGTTGCAAGAATGTCTTTCTTCTCAGGTATGGGGAAAGGGGGGGCAAACTAAAGTCGGATACCATAGCTGCCAAGTACAATCTCATTCCCCTCCATATCTGGACATACATTAACTGCTTAATCATGTTCAGTTTCCTTTTTTTTTTTTAAAGCATATTTTTTTTTTTTACAAAGAGTCATCAGAAAACAATGTAAACTAGGAGCTAAAAACAATGTTCTAAGGCTAAAAATATAGTGCATGTTAAAAATGAATTTCAATATACACATTTGGGAAAAATAAGTAAAGAGCTAAGCACAAAGGAAAAGGGATTAGGGGAAGAAAAGGGCACAATTGAGAATTAGAACAAGCAACTTACGCCTTTTTAATATCTTCTTGTGATGAATGTCTATTAACTCCTAGAACGTCATAATATTCAACCATGGTGGAATCTGTGTTCAAACAGCAGCAGAGTCCTAGAAATATAACAATAATATGACTACAGATCTGGAACAGATTCCTGGAAATATAAACGTTTTATACAGGTCCAGTTAGCATGAAATTAATACCTCCATGGTTTCCAAAAGCTTAAGTAGTCTTGCATCTTCCCTGTACTTAAATTGCTGGTGGGAGATTTTTTTTCTGTGAACTCTTACAACTAGTCCAATCATATCCCATAACAACATACATGGAAAAAAGCACACAAGACCAGATGGGCCATAATGCTATAAGAAACTGTCTGTAAAGGTTGTTACGGTTTTTTTTTTAAACAAGCATTAAGAACTGCCTAGTGTGCACCCTGGTGAACCATACCTGAAAGAATGATTTTGCAAAACATTAAGTGTTTAAGAGATACACTGCCCCTCCTTTGCCACGAGTGAGCCACCAAGCTCCGTCTGTTTTAGTCAACTTTTGCCAGTTTCATTTATTTTTGACAGGTGGTTTCAATTAAAATGTACAAGCTTTATGCGTTTGTCCAAAAGCTGCTGACTGATGTCAGTCACAGCTCCGGAATTGGAGTGTCTGGCCAAATCCCACAAAGCCGTAATGCACCTGAAGGAAACTCAGCAGAGGGAGACAGATTATAGTGACCTCTATGAAGTGCAAATCTAGATCTCACGTCAAAGGAAGGGCCAGGGCTTGCTTTAGGACTGGGCACCACCTCAGAGGTTTAAAAAGAAACACCACCGTTCCAATAAATGTTGGATAATTGAGTCTTCTGTAGGATTGGAATGAGAATAAAGACATTTATTATTTCTACCCTAGGCATGCCTTGGAGGCACACACTAAAATTCAGGAACATATATTTGCAGCTGTTCTCCAAATATAAATACGCTTTGGCCAGTTTACATAAATAAAAAGCAATCTCTTTATATATGAGACATTCATAAATAATAGAAGATAACTCACACAAACAGAGGGCTATCTGGGCATCTTACATGAAGCAGACCAACTGAAGGCTATGCAGTACCACCAAAGAGATTCAAATTAAAAGATAATTGCAGGCTAGTGCAATGAAATGACCTATGGAGAACATACTACACAAGGCATCTCTAGATAAAGAGGCAGAGCAGTAAAAAACTGACAAACGGGGCTTATGATCAAAGATTGCATTTGCGCCATACTATCTGAACTTGGGGAACGTTGGGTGAAATCTGTAGAACAGTTCAGGTTCAGTTGTCAGTGAGTGGGTTGTCCATTAGAATGGACCAACATGTCTTTCGAAATCTGAAGTGATAACCCCCTTGAAGTACACTAAACTGTTTAATGATATTAGTCTCACGGTGGCCATTTGAAACATTGCTAGACTGTAAGGCAGTCCCTAGAACTCACTAATATAAACCGAGCAATTAAATGTGGACTGGCGCATGGCAGAAAAAAGAACTTTTACAAAGAGCAAGTGTGCCCACAGAAAACTTTGGGGTCATTGGCGGAACAATGAGGGGTTGGGCGTAAGATTATTGGGATGTGATTAGAGGCATTTATCACCTGATTGCTTTTGACAGCTTCTGTCCTCCAGATCAGGTGGACTGCGCAACTTATGCTGCGTGGCATATGATGAAGATCATCTTCAGTGCAGAAGAGACCGAGATTAGGAAGGGTCCTGACCTAATGCAGCATACAGGTACAGACATAAGTTAAATAGGTTTATTCTCCGATCGAAAAAAAAAAAACATTTAAAAAAAAACATCACAGATATCTTCCCAAAAAGGTAAGGAGCTATATTGTAGGAAGAGACCTCTCTTCTGAACTAGTAGCCCTTTAGCAATGCCACGTTTTCAACTGTGTTACAGATTTAGGCTGTTTAACAAGCTACGTACGAGATTTGTGGTGAAGGGTCCTCTGTTGACACTTTTTAAGCAGCTATTGCTCAATTGGTTGAGTCAGTGATTGTGATGTCAACAGCTTTGCCCCGGGTCCCTCCGCCTATCTGGTTTCCAAGTACTTTAGTAACAAAGCTTCTATCTATGTTGGAGTTAACCATCTTGGTTAGTGGTTAGATCAGCATCAGTTGTATCACAGATGGTTTACATCTAATGCATCTGCTAAACAATCTAAAACATAATTTAACAGCAGCCACCTTCAAGACAATCTCATTTGAGACAGACTTCTTAAAATGAGTTCCTAAGATTATATCTAAAGAATCAAAGAAAAGGATGCACAATCTTTATACAGTGGATTCTTATCTCCCTCAGATGCCTTACTCAAGTTGGGAAAGGAATGATCACAAAGAAGGTCATTCTTTAATTCCTTCTTAATGCAGACACTGCTTGCACATTTACAAAACATAAGTGGATAGTAAACATTAAAATACAAATCCTTGTGCTAGATCGGCTGAACAGGTAATGCTAGATTGGCTGAACAGGTAATAATTTGCTGCTGTGGTGAAGGTGGTAGCTGAAGGCACCTGTACTAAGATTCACATTGTGCAGATAAAAATCATGTTTTTATAGAGATTTTTGCTATAAAACTTATTTAAATGGATTGCACCATTGAATGAGGCCTTGATGGAAAAAGTTTGTAAGGCGTGGGACAAGTCTCAATCTCTCAAGTTGTTTCAAAGATGATTGCTGGTATATTATACTTTCTGCGTACTGGACTAGACAGTAGAGTGTTGAAAACCTAGATTCTGCAGTGGTTTTTGCAGCAGGGTTCACTGAGGCACACCACAGGATTTTTAAAAGATATTCAAACACAATGACTTCATGTGTCATTTGAAAGACAAAGCTAGTCTAGTGAGAAAGCAGTTGCTTTCTGTAGAAGAGCAATCCTTGTTTTTTTGCTAGACACTTCCACCACTAGTACCTCAGTGATGGACATGAGTTTGGGCTGAGTCATATGCAACAGATGTAGCATATACTTCAGCAGCAGCCTACTTCAGAGGCACAGACTCCGTGAAAGGTTGTACCGTGAAGCCTCCTTGACTAGAATGTTCTACAGCATCATGAGATTCCAGTAAAAGGGGGAGGGGGTTGGTCTGGAATGGCAGTAAGGGATGAGCTTGCGGAGCTTCTTAATCAAAGTTGAGGGACGTGTTAATTAGTCCCAGATGTAATTCTCCAATGTTTGAAAAGAATGCCCCCCCCCCTTTCAATCCCTACTCACTGTTTCCTCACATCCTCTGAAAATCTTGCCGAGGGTGGAGAAAAAGCTACTGGTAAATGGTTCCATGGAGGTGGATGTTTTGTTCTGAGGGTCCTGTCCATCAAGGTGGAGGTCTATCGAAGAGCCATGTCTTGAGGTCCCTCGTGAAGACGGGGAATGATGTGGTCTGTCTGAGGTGGAGCGGGAGAACATTCCGGGATCTGGCCGCGTGGAAGGAGCGGCCTCTCAATCTGGACTTCCTGGTGCGTGGGACCACGATTTGGGAGAGGTAAGCTGATCGTGGGGACCTTTCGGGTGCGTGAAATGTGAGTCGCCTATTCAGGGATCCAGGTCCGGTGTAGTGAAGGGCTTTGTGTGCGTAGGTGATAATCTTGAAGGTGATTCTTGCCTCGATGGGGAGCGTAGTGTGCCCGGGTGCTGAGTGATGTGGCAGTGTCGTGGCAGGTTGAGAATTAGTCTGGCAGCGGCATTTTGGATGTTTTGAAGTTTGCCGGTGAGGTTTTTGTTGATTCCGGCGTAGAGGGTTGCCATAGTCAAGTCTGCTGGTGACAAGGGCGGGTGTGACGGTCTTTCTGTGTTCGAGGGGGATCGATTTGAAGGTCTTGCGTAGGAGGCAGAGGGTGTGGAAGCAGGAGGATGCGACTGAGTTGATCTGGCAGTACATTTTGAGTTCGGAGTCCAGGATGACCCGAGGTTGCATGCGTGGTTCGTGGGGGTGGGCGTGCTTCCAAGGGCGGGGGGCCACCAGGTGTCGTTCCAGGCATCGGAGTGTGGGCCCATGATGAGTACTTCTGTTTTGTCCGTGTTGAGTTGTCTGTCCTGCACGGTTAATGCTTGTATCTTGCTAACACGCCTGTCAGATGTTAACCCCAGAAGAAGTGCAGTTTTCTATGTAAGGTGCTAGATGTCTGCTTTATGAATCAGCTCAGAAGGTTTTCCCATTAACTGTGACAGGACCGTATTTAGCTGCCATGTTATTGGTTGTTTTCCTGTCAGTGGAAAAGCTCTCAATATTCCCTTCGGGAAATCTTCTATTAAGCGATCAGACTCAAGGGACTTCTTGTTGCGAGAGTGTCTGTATCCTGAAAGTGTGGCAAGGTAAACTCAAATAGAACTGCTGCAGAGACCAGACCTAGCTAATGAGAGAAGATATGGCAGGAGGTGTGCAAGCTCCTAAGAGAAAGGGCGACAGCAGTTCGCTGCGCACCAGTGAAAATCATATTCATTCTGCTTTGCAGGATTTGTTTGTAGAGTCTGCTCTAGTTTTTACTAAGATTTCCGTGCACTGCTGCGAAATACCAGATGGCATTCATAGTATTCAGGATCTAAGCTGCAAAATTAAGAGATTCTGGGTTCGGATGCATGACCTGCCCACTGTCACTGCAGAGTAATCTCTGGACTGGTTTGAATGGAATGCGTTGCTGTTCTGACATTAGGAGCAGTTCAGTATACGAATATTGTCTTAGCAACACCAGGGCTATTAGGATGACCCTACACAGCTCCCATTTCAGCTTGTGAAGTATCTGTGGATTGAAAGCCGCATAGCAGATGGCCGCCTGAGGAGGAGCTCCAGCATGAGGAGCTCCGGGTTTGGGGATCACCATCTGGTCAATACCCCCGAAACAAACACATCACTTGCCCCCTGGACCAGACCGCGGAGCCCTCCGTACCATCCCACAAAAACGGAGTTTGGCAGCCAAATTACCCAGATTGTCGACCGCTGCAGTCCAGATCAGCTCCCTCGCTGCCCGGACCCCTGCGCTGCTCGTCCTGACTGCTGTCGAGTTCCCGGAGCAATCTGCGCACTGCCTCGCTGTTGCCCAACTCCCTGTGAAGACGGATCATTGGCGGCGAGACCAGACAGATGACATCGGGTTTCCGGTCCCCGCCGTGACTGCCCCGGTGAATCCAGAACCCGGGAACAGCCTGAGCCCTGCAACATACAACGGGCCCGAGATCGGCTCCTGCGGTGTTGTTCGGGTATTACGTGTCTGCCTTCTCCCACGCTGGGGCTAGAACGATACACTAGACCGATCACAACGTAAGTTCGCAACACTGCGGCGGCAGGATATTGCACTGCATCTCCCGTCAATTAATAATTAATGCAACGAAGGCTGCCTGTACCGAATATGGTGGCGCCTCGCTAAATATGGAGATCATTGATCTTAATGTACCGACGGCTGCCTGGACCTAAAATGGCAGCACCACGGTAAATAACCACCCGGATGCTGCGAGGCCTCCGGGTGGTTATGCGCTATATAAGTGGAATTTTTCATTTCATTTCATTTCAAATAGGGGGGGATCATTGTTCTTTCCTGATAAGATCTTACAAACTTCATCAAATATGATCAGTTAGCATTATGTATGTATATACTGCCTATCACCAACCGTGATTTATTGTTCGGTAACTCCACAGATTCCTATATCTGGCAGACTGCTCATCGCCGGACCCTAAAATGGCGACAGTCTGAAGACTATACAATTACCTTTCATTGCCTGAACTCAAATTGGCGAAAATCCTAAAGACAACCTGACTATCCTCACCCTCACTATTTATTCCCCGAGAGCTGCCATCCAATCATCTTCATCCTCGCCACTTATTCTTCGAGAGCTACCAACTTACCTTAATAGTGCGTTCTCCCATGGTACTGAAACTTTTCTATTCCAGGTCCCGTACGGTGAGCAGCCTACTCCGCCGCATAACTGTCCCTATTAGTCCTCGAGTAGCCTACTTGAGCCAGCATGGCAAGTCCTGGCCTATCCGCTAAGGGGGCAAATTCTTACACTTTGGTCTACACCCCAACCTCTCCAAAACAGCCGCTAAAGCGCTCCACCCTGAAAAGGCACCCGAGTCCCTGATCTCGGACCTTCGTTACAGCGCGGACAACGGCACAGTCATTAATGACCTCATTTTCTACTCTAAAAGAACCTCTGCCTGGCGCAAAACCTTTTCCCACCTCCTCAATGTACGTGCAACTAAGAACATTCCATACGGCACTAAGCTAACTAACACCACCTCCAACCCTGCAAGCTGACCTAACCATCACTCTTTACAAAAATGGCCTTATCTTGATCCAAGCCTCAACCAAAAACTTGGACAATTTTGCAGACCTTTTCACACTCCTAAAAAACCACGTGCATGACTCTGATAGGGTAACCAACTCCCACCCCGGTGAGTCCTCTTCTTGGCTACCTAGCGTAGCTAGCCATTCACCAGCCCCTTGGAGGTCTTCCAACACAGACCACCCTATCCACTCCAGCACGGCACCCGATCCTACCATCAGAACCACCCCTAGACCTTTGGTCCCCTCCCTACTAGCCCCCCAAGCAGACACATGATTCAAGTCGTGCTTGCCCTTCCAGCACTCAACACAACCCGCAAAGGGGCCCCATCATAGATCCAACGACCTACCACACAGACCGTACTACTCCTCCCTTCTTATCACCTATACATGCAGACAAAACAGTTCCCGAACCACTGCCCCCGCCCTCTAACTCCTCCACCTGACAGGGACATGGTTTCTCTGCTCTCCAGAGCTACCAAACTAATCCAGAGCATCTTGGAATTAATGAACCTCCTTCACCTCGCTGAACTCTCCCTCGCCAATCTCATGCCCCTGCCAAACTACCCCCCCACGCATTTGACAGAACGCCCTAAACAACCTCTTCCACTAGCCTTGAGACAGCTTCACCCCATAAGCAACTATGCCACCTCTCAAAGGAAGAAACCATCGCTCTGGTCCTCTCCTACACCTCTTCCCTTGCCGCTCCAAGTCCACTAGACCTCACTGAAATGGAAATCCTGGCCATCCTCCAAGACTATAACTCCACCCCAGCTACCCCTTATCCTTTCGATTGGCATGCCGAACATGCCAACCGCATGGTCACTATCAACCCCAACAGGCCAGCCACCCTCCACAACAGAACTGTGTTCAAGAGTAATCTAGCACCTGTTCACCTGTCTGCCCAGACTCCCAACACTCCGTCCAAATCTTCTCTGTCTGGTCTGTTAATTGCCGTTCGGCAGCTAAGCATGCCACAGATATTGCGGTTCTCAACCTTAGCAAACAATTTGACTTGGCAATCCTAACAGAATCATGGCTCAATGAATCCTCATCTCCATGCCGGAGCCTTCTAGTTCCTCCTAACTAAAACATCACAAGGCTGGACAGACAATCTAATAAGAAGGGAGGAGGCATCGCCTGCATCTTCCGCTCCAACCTTCTCGTCTAGGAACTTTTGGCAGACTCTTCTGAATTGTGCGAATACCTCGCTCTCGCTATTAGCAGCAACTCCACCCAACTGTGCAACTTACACAGCTTTTACCACCCCCCCTGGCAGGAAAGACTCCTTCACCGACCACCTGATGGAAATCATCACAGCCAAGATTCCCTTCAATGCCAAAGATATTTTCCTAGGTGATTTTAACTTACACTGGAACGATCCCAAGGATCCACATGTCAACGCCATCAAAAACCTCCTGGCAGATCAAGCCCTGACCCAAGTCTGCTCACTACCAACTCACTCAAAAGGTGCCACCCTTGACTGGATGATCATCTCCAAAGAATCAACTGTCAAGCTTATCTCGATCGACCCATTCAACTGGTCTGGTCATCACCTTCCATCTACCTGGCACCCACAAGACAAAAGCACCGCAACCGACAATTCCTAAACGCTGGATCAGAGACACTAAGAACTTGGACCGCAATGAACTTGAGGTCCGATGCAATTCCGACCTCCCTCCCCCCTTCCCATATCAACAGTCAATGGCCTCCATGAGTACTACTCTGCGACTATATCAAACATCCTGGACGATCAAGCCTCACTTAAACTGAAAAGAACACAAATCAAAGCCAGAAACCCCTGGTTCACATGATCCCTTGATAATGAGAAGAGAGCCCTCCAGCAAGCTGAAAGATCCTGGAGGCAGCATCCCTCTACCGCACTTCTAAAACTCCTGTGCCAGGCCAAAAATGTCTACAACAGGAACATACTCAATTAAAAAAAATTAAAAAAGCCTTTTTCAGAACGGAACTAGAGAAAGCCAAGAACAGACCCCACAAGCTCTTCGAACTGGTCAAACACCAATCTAATAAACTGGCCAAAAACATCCAAAGAAACCCCCAAATCTCTCATATCCTCAGAGGAATTCCCCTCTTTCTTCGCTGACAAAATCTTAGCCCTTGGAAACGAACTCAGCTCCATCATACACTTTCATCCCCTTCCTGACCCGCCGCCTCCCACCGTGACCCACATACAGGCTCCACCTAAAAATCAGGCTCACTGGTCTGTCTTCCAAGACTATGACTTAAACTCCATCTCTAAAATCCTTTCTACCTTAAACCTGAACAACCGTTTTAATGACCCGCTCTCGGCCAACTGCCGTCACCCAATCAATTATTCCCAGCTGGACTACAATATTCAAAGCTTTCCTCCAGCAGGGAATGATGCCCGACTCCCTAAAAGCTGTCCAAGTCCTCCCCATTTTGAAAAATCCGATGCTGGATCCAGCCTCTCCTGACAACTTCAGAACCATCTCCAACATCCCACTCTTAGCCAAAGTGCTGGAGAAATGTGGGCAACAGCAGCTAAGTCACCACATCAACAACTTCCACCTGCTTGATGTCTTCCAATCCGGATTTAGGCCAGGGCACAGCACCAAAACCACCATGCTCCATATCATGAACGATGCCCTCCAAGCCCTTGACCAAGGTAAAACTTATCTCCTAATCCTCCTGGACCTATCCTCGGCCTTTGACACAGTCAACCATGAAAAACTTCTCAAATGCCTCAAACTCAGGATGGGATTGAATGGGACTGTTCCAGATTGGTTTAGGTACTTCCTTCACAACCGGTCACAGAGATTCCTAATCAACGGCAACCTATCGTCAACATCGCCGGTCACGGTTGGAGTCCCTCAAGGATCAACTCTGTCCCCAACCCTTTTCAACCTTTACCTAGAACCGCTTACCGGAGTATTACGTGCAGCCAATATCTCTTATCAGATGTACGCTGATGACACCCAGATCTACATCAAAACCTCGTCTCTCAAAGAAATTCTCTCCCTGAACAAAGCCCTGAAACTCACCGTCCAATGGCTCGCATCCAATCAACTTAACCTCAATGCAAAGAAAACAGAATTTCTCCTGATCTCCCCTCCCAATACCAACCTCGAGATTCAATCATGGATTAAACCTATCAAAACCGTAAATTGCCCACCGACCATTGTGAACTCTGCTAAATCCCTGGGTATTACCCTTGACAGCAACCTGAACATGCGGGACCACATCAATTCGATGGCCTAAACAGCCAGATTCCACCTGAGCTACCATAGGAAACTGAAACCCTTCCTCGATGCTCCCGACCTAAAAAAGCGATCCAAGCACTCATCTCTAGACTGGAATACGGCTGTTCAACCCTCTCGGGTTTACCCAAGATCTCCCTCGCACCTCTTATAGCATGCATCAATGCGGCCGTCAGACTACTTACCGGCTCGCGGAAATACGATAATATTACCCCACACCTGAAAACCCTAAACTGGCTTCCCCTAGAGGCAAGAATATAACTCAAACTAGCATCTATCACGCACAAAGCTTTATACTCTCAACTCCCCTGCTTATCCGACACAGAAACTTGTGCTCTCCGGAGGAACCAGAAACTCCTGATCCTCCATAGACCTCTTGCTCCAAACTGCACGCTTGCGGAAAAAAGAAAAACGTACAATCGGGCCTCCTCAGGGGCTGCTCCAAGAACATGGAACTCTCGCCCACCTGACATCAAAAGAATCCCCTCTCTGACTCGCTTCAAAAAGGATGCCAAAACCTTCCTTATGAGCAAATTTCTCGGCTAAATATTGCCTCAACCAACACTATGGCCAGACCTATGGCCGCCCACCACCTCTCTTCGGACTACTTTGTCACCCCTTCAGAAACTTGGGGCCTGGTTTGAATAACTGTAAACATAATTTGTAAATATGTTTTTTGTCTGAGTAACGGATTATGCAAACTGTAAATACGTGCTCTTCTTTCCCTTATGTACCAGCACCCTTCCCCCTACTACTCAAGCTGCAACTGGTTGCATATTACTTTGCTCTCCTGTAAAGCGCTCTGATACCCTAACGGGTCAAGTTTGTGCTCTATAAAACACATAAATAATAAAAAATAATAAAGGAATTGTGGGAAAGCATACGCAAACATACCTGCCCAAGAGATCTGCAGCACGCATCCCCCCCCTCCCCCCTATGGTCCCTTGCGCTCGAATCTGCCGGCATAGTGTTAGCATTTTTTGTTTCAGTGAGTTGTGAAAGGATCTAGGGAAGGAATTCCCCACTTGTAAAAAAAAAAGAAATCTGAGTTGGTCGTCTGACAACTCCCACTCGTGACACTCCTTCAGTGACACTCCTTGAGCGACCTACTTAGTTTGTACGCCCATTGGTTTTGTGCGACTTGAACATGTTTGCCTTCAGGATGATCTTGCTGTTTAGGCAACAGGTCAAAATTTCCTGAGCTTCCCTGGATAGTGTGTTTGATATTGTACCGCCCTGTTTAAGTAACACATTGTGGCCATGTTGTCTGTGCGGATTAAAACACCCGTCCTTCGTAACCTTGGCAGGAAGGATTTGAGACCCACCTCTACTGCTTTTAGTTCCAGTAAGTTGATATGGCTCAGTATTTCTTTGTCTAACCATTTTCCACTCACTTCCAGATCTTGAAGGTGTGCTTTCTATCCCTCCATTGAAGCATCTGTTGTCATAATGAGCTTTGAGGTCTCGAGTAAGAATGTTGACACCTTTTCGATGTTTTTCTTTTTGTCCACCAGAAATCCCAGACACCATCTCGGGCTTTATCTAGCCATGTTATAGAACGAGCCCCTGACGTGTGTCCACTGCAGGTCCAGTTGTTCTTGTAGCGGCCTCATGTACAACCAGCAGTTCGGTCTTTTTTGTGACAGAGAAGATCCCAGCTTGATCATCTTTGTCACTCTCTCTTCCGTTGGATACACCTTGCAGATGGGTGTATTCATGACAGCTGCCACGAAAGACACTGTCATTTGTTGGATTACACTGCCTTTCTCCTGGTTTATGTGAAGGCCCAGGTTCTTAAACACTTGTAGGCATGCGCTTGTCGAATCTTTCGCAGCCCTAGAGGAGTGAGCTTTTATGAGCCAATCGTCAAAGTACGGATACACTTGATGGCCACTCCATCTGAGGAAGGCTGCTACAGGAGCCAATATTCTTGGGGCAGATTTTAGCCCAAACTGTAGTACTATGAACTGATATGGACTAGCGGCCACCTCGAATCGGATATTTTCTGTGCTCACATTAAAGAGAATGTGGAAATATGCGAACTACATCATGTGATCTTCCTTGTTTAGGATGCAAATGATGTCATACAAATAGATAATGCGATATTTATTGAGCATCTTGAGGTCTAACACTTGTGTCCATTTTCCATTCTGTTTCCTGAGAAGAAAAAAAGTTGGAGTAGAAGCCTGTGTGTCTGCTGTTTTGAGGGACTTCTGTTCCCCTGGAAATCAGAGACTGAATTTCCTGTTTTAACTGTCGAAGATGTGTTCATCTGAGAGGCAGGGGTTTCTGGATAAACTAGGCTGTGACCAACTTTTTGATCCCCAGAACCCACCTGTCTGAAGAGATGGGTGATCAATTTTTATAACAGTTGAAAAAGAGTGTGAAATGCAAGGCAGTTGGAGGAATTGAGGTGACCTGTGCTATTCTTTTGTCACTGCCTTTAAGATTCTTGACCTTTTTTTGCAGTGGCAGCTCTTCTGCTACCTGTCTGCCTGGAGTAAGCTGAGGTCTGGGACGGTCTGCCCTATTGTGGAAACTGCTGATAGCCCAGTGCTTGCTGATGGTATGGTTGGTATCTATCTGGTTAGTATTCACCACGGAAAGAGTACTGTTCTCTTTCTTTACCACCTCGAAATGAGAATCTCTTTTGTTGGAGAATACCCAAGGCAAGAGTGGTCTCGGTGTCTGCTTTGATTGATTGCAGTGCATCATCAATATGTTTACCTAACAAGGCCTCTCCGTTATAAGGCATGTCTAATATTTTAGATTGGACTTCCGGTCGAAAAGAGGTTGCTCTAAGCCAACCTGGCAGTCTTAGAACGGCTGCCCTTGCCATCTGCCTGAAGCCTTTGAAGGCGACATTCACTGCTATATCGATCATCTCTGATGACATTCTTTCCCTTCCTGAATTGTCTTGGCTTCTTGTTTCTTGTCTTCCTGCAGAGACTCCGGGACATGAGCCAGGTCTGACCAAATCTGGCGATCGTACCTGCCCAGTATGGCTAGGGAATTGGACGTTCTTATTGTGAACGCTGCCATGGCTTAGGCCCTTTCACCAATGCTGTCTAGCAGCATGCACTCTGTCAGGGGAAGCTGAACATGGTGCTGTAGGATTCTTTGATGATCTTTGTGCCACCTGCATCACAATCAAATCAGGCGTAGAATATCCCATTAGGCAGGCTGGCAAGTATTCTGGGGCTTTGTATTTTTTGTCCAACCTCGGTATCACTGTGGCTACTGTGGAGGAGTTTCTCATAGCTCAGAGGCCTTCATTCCAAATATGGTCAACGATTGGAATGAATTTTATTAATTTCTTGCTTGAATCTTGAGTCTTTAAAATCCTAAACCAAGCACTGAGTCTGTTGTACCAACAGTGGTAGTTTGAAGTGCTTCACCGCCCTTTCAATAAGCACAAGGAACTCTCCAATGTCATTAGGTGGTGAACTGATGTGTTGGTGGTGCTGATACAGGGATAACATAATAGTCTCATTTGTCATTTGCAGTAGGTGTCTGATCCTGGGGTATAACCCCCTCCTCCCTTTCAGGCTCATTGTCAGCATCCCCTTGATCCACATAGTGCTCATTACTGCCTATTGATTCTTACTATCTTGGTTGAAGTATCTCAACCTACTGCACCGTCTGAGTTGGTGCATGCAATAGAGTTTCTTCTTGGGGTGTCTTTGCTATCTCTGGATTTGAAGGCAAGACCACCTTAGGAGAAAACCTCCCATGATAGCCCTGCAACATCATAAGAAGGTCCGTCACCAACGACACAGGTATTTGCATGGTTGGCTCCTGCGATTGCTGTGCTTCAAAGAAATCACCATAAGCCTGAAAGTCCATGAGGTCTTCATAATCCTTTCGTCTTTGTCCTTAAAGGAGCAATTATCTTGAATGTAGTGTGATTCTTGCTCCTCACTGTCATCTGTATCTGGACATTTCACATGTAGCAGGGATGGGCTGGTGGCATCCCCGAAAAACCCATGGCCGTCTTCATCCTCTGTGTCCCCCTTTTCGAGAAGGTGCACCCATGACAACAGTGAAACCTTACCAGGTGATGATAATTCTGGCCTCAAAACTGGTTAGGCGACAATCGCGTTTTGTAGGTGTCGTCACTGTCTAAAAACACAACATCGATAGAGTCGTCGGTGTGTCTGTCACATTTAATAGAACACCAATGATTATGACTGGGAGCGTCTTGCAACAAAGTAGCAAGAAGCTCCCAAGATAAAGGAATACTTTCTTATACACTGCCAACTGAATACACACAATTATTAAACAAATCAGCTTCAGTCCCAAGACAATTTCTTGCAAGACAATCACTACTGTTTACTTAGCTGTTCCTGTGCTAATCAGCATGGCAGAAATATCCTTTTCATATTTGGTTATCAATTTGTACCCAATGGGTAGGTCATCCTACTGATCAAATACCAGTAAGGCACACCATGTACCAGGTCACGGGCTTGCTTCACATAAAAGGCCTTTTTGTAAGTCCCTCTTCTCGGTTTCTCAGAGAATCATTGTTCTTGCTACCCACCCACTTCAGTTTAATTTTGCAAGCATGCAAAGCTGCCCTGCACCTTGACTTCACCACATCCACCACTGCTGCACATACCACTGATAAGCTCTAACTCAACCTGCAAAGGCCATACTACACACAGCCCTGATTTTCCTCATCTACACTTCCTCTTGATTCTTGAAAAAGCATCACTCTTTCAATAAACAAAATTCATCAACGCATTAATCTCTTCTTGTTCTGTTCTTTCTTGTTACTTCAGTATTGCCAGCATTTGCTCTGTTCCCCAAAAGCCGAGTTTGAGTTCATCCTGGACACCAATCTCACCTTGAAGGATCACATCACGAACAAAACCAAGAGGTAGAGACAACATTTTTACTACAGTGCTTCCTGGCTGGAAGATGCACCTTTACTAGATTAAGCTTCGGATGATAAAAGCAGGCACAAAATATCAAGAGTGGTCCACGTCTAACAAATTTCTAGAATGGGAACAGCTTTTTGAAGGCCACTGATGATGCAATTGCTTTGGTGAATGAACACGAGTAGCTTCTTCACAGCCGGAGGAAACTCCTCCATATGCTACAATAGATTTTAAAGAAGTATGAAAGGAGCAGTTGAATTTCAGCATGGTAAAATCTCAAAATGGTTTAAGTATTCCTTAGCTGAGGAAGAATGGTTGAAATCCTGAAGAAATATTTCCTTAATATGTGAAAGCTTAATGACAACGCAAATCTCCTTTGAGGAAAGCCCTGTAATCTTGCAGGCTGTTTGAAAGAGACAACTGCCTTAACAAAAAGGCAGCTACTCCATGTCACACAAAGCTAGAAATATAAACAGTTATTGCATCAGAGGAAAAGACAGTATTTGGAAAATGAGATGGTGGAGGCGGTAAGGTTCCAATATGGATGCAATTCAACAGCCCTTATAATGCAGTCAACACACCTTTTAATTTGAGAGCTAGGTCTCAATAGGATATTACATCTATTACATTTACAAAACAGAATGGTTACCCATGGAATCCATGACCCATTAGGGTAATTAAGAAGTGCTACATAGTACTGTCATACATTTGAGATACAGGGATGGCCTCTTTTTTTTAAAAAGGCGCTATTTCTACTGAACTAAAAAAAAAAAGCCTAGGTCACATCTTTTATTAAAAAATAAAAATAAAACACCACAACTCTGTTTGGAGGTTGTTCTCCACTTCAATTACCATCTAAATATGTTGTGTCTTCAGGATCTTTGAGGTTGCAGCAACCTTACAGCTTCAGATACAGATGTGCTGGCAAGTTACATTCTTGGAAAGAGACAGTCAAGCTTTTATCCACATAGAGGGGTACTGAATTAGCTTTTGTGGACATGCAGTCAGTCGTCCATATAACACTGCATACTATGTGGGTTCCAGCACATCTGGTGCTACTGGATCGTTCTGCAGCCTTTAACACCTTTGACCATCCTAAACTGATGGATGGGCTTCAAGAGGAGGCAGTGGTTAAAGGGCCACCCCAGAAATAGCTGAACCCCTTTCTTACACAGGAAATCTAAAGTCATTGTAGGTCAGACACTTCCTGACAATTACAGTATGCTGCGAGAACAGGATTTCAGTTTATCGATACTTCTTTTTAACATCTGTATTAATCAGCTGCTTTGGGGATCAATTCTCATACTTATGCTGATCCTCAAGTTGTATTCAGTTTCTCTAACGATCCTTATTTGGATAGACAGGAGGATGCAGAAGTATCTTAAGCAGTTAAGGGATGGATGAACAAGTGCAAGTTAAGTCTAAAGGCTTCAAACACTGAATTCTTATTATTGGTATGGACTACTGGTTAAGAAAGTGTAGCAATAATTACCACACTTTCTCATTTCAAATAAGGTAGAGAAGTTAAAAAGCCTGGATGTGCATGTTAATGAACGTCTCTTAATTGACTGTAAAGCAAATAAAATTATAAGTTTATCAAATTATTATTTGAAATGTATATGTAAAACAAACTAGCTTTTGTCTCAGGAACATCAAATAACCATAGCAAGGTTATTGGTGCTAAATGTCAAACACCAAAATAAGCAGGTTAACACTCCACAATTACCATGCCGAAGGCATGCTGAAGGTTGCTCATATTTCAGAGGTCTGGCGTTAACTACACTGGCTTCAGGTGGTAGCTGGATCAAATTTAGGACATTAACCCGATTCACAAAATTCTATCAAGCAATGTACTTAACTAAGCGAAACAAGATTTCTATCTGCACTGTTCTACTAACATTAATCTCTACTGGGAAACATTTATGATTGCTGCCCACAAACTTCAAGAAAAAAAAAAAAAAGGACAGTAATGCCTTACTGCCATGGTGAGTTCTCTATGGAATTTCCTGCCAGAGAGAATACGTTTTATGCAGCATATCTCGCTAGTCCAGAATGTTTTAAAAGCTTACCTGTTATACTAAAACAACTGGCCTGATCCTTGCCCTCAGTTGACATTTTGGAGTTTTTAGCACTGTGTAAACATAAAATTCTATTTGACTATTTTCCAGAGAGACCGATGGTTCTGGCAGGTGAAAGAGCTCCGATGTTCATAAATCAGGAAGCTGGATGCTAACTTCGCTCATCAAAAGAGACAAATGGTAAAGACTGGCTTACAAGATGCCACTATACCAATATGCTCTGTGCAGATCGTGTAACTGGATGGTTGTTGTACTGGTCTGAAGAAATTCCCAGTTTAAAGGCTGGAAGAGGCAGTAAAAAATTTAAAATATCAGACTGGTTTTATACTGAAATCATAGCTCCTATAAAGTGTGTTTCTTAAAATGTAATCTTTACAAGCCTGTGTTCGTCTTAGTCTTCTATCTACCCAAACTCCATTCTTCAGCTTGGGTCTACGATTTGAGTTTGCAGTCTTTTTGGGTGTTTGCGATTTTTTCATATTGAAGAAAAAAATAAACAAGCATTTACAATGCAACGGTTTCGCCTTTGGAAAAGTTAGAGCTATTGGCATTGTAAATGACAAAATTTGTATTTATGTTTTGGTTTTGAAAACAGATAAATAAATGGCATTGTCATTTAAATTGCCAATAGCTTAATCTCTCGCAAATGTGAGACCTATTGTACCCTACGGACGAGCTCAGCAGACAGCAATTACTACCACATACACACACACCCAGAGCCAGCCACACACACCCAGAGCCAGCCACACACACCCAGAGCCAGCCCCACACACACACACACACCCAGAGCCCCACACACACACACCCAGAGCCCCCCACACACACACACACACACACCCAGAGCCCCCCCCACACACACACACACACACCCAGAGCCCCCCCCACACACACACACACACACCCAGAGCCCCACACACACACACACACACACCCAGAGCCCCACACACACACACCCAGAGCCCCCCACACACACACACCCAGAGCCCCCCACACACACACACCCAGAGCCCCCCACACACACACCCAGAGCCCCACACACACACACCCAGAGCCCCACACACACACACACCCAGAGCCCCACACACACACACACCCAGAGCCCCACACACACACACACCCCCAGAGCCCCCCACACACACACACACCCCCAGAGCCCCACACACACACACACCCCCAGAGCCCCACACACACACACACACCCCCAGAGCCCCACACACACACACACACCCAGAGCCCCACACACACACCCACACAGAGCCCCACACACACACACACACACACACCCAGAGCCCCACACACACACACACACACACACAGAGCCCCACACACACACACACACACCCAGAGCCCCCCACACACACACACACACCCAGAGCCCCCCACACACACACACACCCAGAGCCCCACACACACACCCAGAGCCCCACACACACACACACACCCAGAGCCCCACACACACACACACACCCAGAGCCCCACACACACACACACACCCAGAGCCCCACACACACACACACACCCAGAGCCCCACACACACACACACACCCAGAGCCCCACACACACACACACACACCCAGAGCCCCACACACACACACACACACCCAGAGCCCCACACACACACACACACACCCAGAGCCCCACACACACACACACACACCCAGAGCCCCACACACACACACACACACCCAGAGCCCCACACACACACACACACACCCAGAGCCCCACACACACCCAGAGCCCCACACACACACACACACACACACACACCCAGAGCCCCACACACACACACACACACACACACACCCAGAGCCCCACACACACACACACACACACACACACACACACACACCCCCAGAGCCCCCCACACACACACACACACACACACCCAGAGCCCCAGACACACACACCCAGAGCCCCAGACACACACACCCAGAGCCCCAGACACACACACCCAGAGCCCCAGACACACACACCCAGAGACCCACACACACACCCAGAGACCCACACACACACCCAGAGACCCACACACACACACACACTCAGAGCCCCAGACACACACACTCAGAGCCCCAGACACACACACTCAGAGACCCCCACACACACCCACTGGAGCAGTCACACACACACTCTGGAGCAGTCACACACACACTCTGGAGCAGTCACACACACACTCTGGAGCAGTCACACACACACTCTGGAGCAGTCACACACACACTCTGGAGCAGTCACACACACACTCTGGAGCAGTCACACACACACTCTGGAGCAGTCACACACACACTCTGGAGCAGTCACACACACACTCTGGAGCAGTCACACACACACTCTGGAGCAGTCACACACACACTCTGGAGCAGTCACACACACACTCTGGAGCAGTCACACACACACTCTGGAGCAGTCACACACACACTCTGGAGCAGTCACACACACATACACACACACACTGGAGCAGTCACACACACATACACACACACACTGGAGCAGTCACACACACATACACACACACACTGGAGCAGTCACACATACACACTCTGGAGCAGTCACATACACACACACACACACACACACTGGAGCAGTCACATACACACACACACACACACACTGGAGCAGTCATATTGCGTTGCCACGTTGTATTAATGGATAGTGCGTGAGGGTCGGGAGGGGCTCGAGAATATTTATTAAAAGAAATAACTTTTAGTTACAGGATTCTAGCTAAATAAAATAAGTACACGGAAACTGGTCTTACAACGCGAACTGCACCGGCAGGAGAGGTGGGTATGAGGGAAGAGAAGCCGATTCAGCAAAATGGTCTTGCACTGACTCGCGGACCGGAAATAAATCATCCACCAATAGTGCTGAGTCACTGATAATAGGTACCAGTGACGCCATCTCACCGGTGCAGGCGGGGCAGTATTGTTCTACGAGGAATAGCCAGTTCTAGCCTTAAGGTATTCCTTATCACCTGCAGTTCGCATCCTCGCTGCTAGCTCTGACAAACAAGCACAAGCACCATGAGCACACGGACAGCGGGGGGGGGGGGGGAGGAACGGACAGCGGGAGGGGGGGCGGGAACGGACAGCGGGAGGGGAGGGTCGGGAACGGGATCCACATTTTCCCAAAGTAAATTTCAACTAACTTCCCTGCTGAAATTTACATACAGAAATATGTGAGATTGTGGTGCCTTCTGCAGAACTTGGAATTCTAGTATGCGCCATAAAATGAGTTACTGCACCTATCACCATTAACTGGACCAATTGTAATCAGGTCCTTAGTCAATGAAAGCCACATATTGCAAAGTTTTATGACAGAGATAAGGGTACAATGATATACACGACAACACTTGATAAATATACTGTAAAGATTTTGAAGTGCATCAATTAAGGTGCAGTTGGAAATACGGGGCTGTTGATCCCATATTTAAACAGTGAATCTGAGCGTGTTTGTATAAAATTCGATTTAACAATAGCCACTTGAAATGTATTATGTCAGCCCATACAGGTTAGCTGATGGGAACTTTCATTCAAGTTGCAGGACATCTGTAAGCAATTAATTAAGCAATAAGCTAGGAAACACTGTGAACACTCCCCTCGAATGGGCTTTCAAGACAACCCTTGAAGTGACTGGGCTCAGGCCGTCAATGCATAGCCTAGCATATTGCGTTGCCACGTTGTATTAATGGATAGTGCGTGAGGGTCGGGAGGGGCCCTGAGAATATTTATTAAAAGAAATAACTTTTACTTACAGGATTCTAGCTAAATAAAATAAGTACACGGAAACTGGTCTTACAACGCGAACTGAACCGGCAGGAGAGGTGGGTATGAGGGAAGAGAAGCCGATTCAGCAAAATGGTCTTGCACTGACTCGCGGACCGGAACTAAATCATCCACCAATAGTGCTGAGTCACTGATAATAGGTACCAGTGACGCCATCTCACCGGTGTAGGCGGGGCAGTATTGTTCTACAAGGAATAGCCAGTTCTAGCCTTAAGGTATTCCTTATCACCTGCAGTTAGCATCCTCGCTGCTAGCTCTGACAAACAAGCACAAGCACCACGAGCACACGGACAGCGGGAGGGGGGGCGGGAAAGGAACGGAGAGCAGGAGGGGGGGCAGGAACGGACAGCGGGAGGGGAGGGTCGGGAACGGGATCAAAACAAACTTACGTAAACATACAAAGTGAAAACACATTTATAAACAAAATGCTCCTTACCTGATTGCCTCGTGGGAACTCGAATCTTGCAGCCAACTCCAACAACAAACACTTGTAAAAAGACGAAAACAGGCCGACTCAAAAAAAAAAAATAACACACCCACCGCCGCGATGACGATCCGAAGTGGGTGGAGAGCGAAAAAACCGCGGGAACGCCCCCGAATCTGGTCCGGCCTTGACGGACAGATCCGGCTCCCAATGGCTAGCCTCCATTTATGGAGCTAGCCAATGGGAGCCGGGGGACGTTCCTGAAGCACATATGGTAAACAATAGATTTCGCCTGCGCCGAAAAGCTGCGCAGAGCGCAGCCTTCGGCAGGCGAAACCTAAAAAGGGGGGGATTATTTCATGTTGCCCGACATGGCTGGTGTTTGATTAAAAAGGTCTTAAACGTGAAGAAAAAAAAAATCATATTGACAAACAAATGCAGAGTCTTAAAAAGAGGAAATATGAAGAGTAGTCAGGAGTGCAATAAAGCCCAATGCCCCAACCCATACAGGGGAGAAAATAAAAACCGGGAGGAAGCAATATAAACAAGCTAGAGTCTGTAACTCAGTGATTACTGGCGTCAAGTTATGTTTCCATATAGATAATAAAAAGTAGATTTCAGCAGTGCTAAGTTGTTACCTAGTGGCAACTGGATATGTATTTGCTTCTACTCTTATCTTGCAGTTTAGCATGTATGGTGGTACTATTCGTACAGCACTTAAAAACAGATCTAGAACGACTAAGAACCTGCTACGTTTGTTTATTCCCTAAATACATTCCCGTATCAGAGTGCTGCAAAGGAATTCTACCCAAAAGACTTCAGGCATCTCTGGAGAGCTTAGTCTCCAAAGGCACTTATTTAAAAAAAAAAAAAAAAGTCAGAGCACAGTTGCCATGCTCCATGCTTGTTTTAACAGGCACGTGAGGCCCATCAGCTTTACAAAAATATTAGACGCATAATTTAGCAACCTCTTTCTGTCCAACCCTTTTCCCACTGATGGTTCATATAGTCATTTTGGATACACAAAATTAAATAGCACCTGTTAGAAACACTCTGGTCAAGAACTTGCGTTTTGAAAAACGAAAACTTCAAAAATATAAGAAGAAATGTGGTTCTATTTTGATGTTCTCGCAATATCATCCCCCATCTCCTGCGTTGTTTTTCTTTAATTTTCTGTGTGCAGAATAGTGCAGCTTTCGCACAATGCTTCTTAATGCCACCGGTTTCTCTGTGGCAGAAGGCAACTTAAATCATCGGGAGGGGTTTGGGGTTTTAGAAGACGTTACTTCTATGTTTGCCAGGACGGATAGCCCATTTTCGTTAGCATCGGACTCCCCTTCCCACTAGCCTTACTTTGACTCTGTGAGCTAGCCTTCACTAGACGCACCCTTCTTCTGGGCCGTCTCCTGTTCCAACTCCAGTTTGGGGAGAATGCTGGGCCCGGCTGCAGCGACGCTACATAATGGTTGTGGTTAGGACTTGGTATTCAAGGAAGAGGCTGGTGTATACATGGATGGAGCTGATTCATTTTAGCTTTCAGTCAAATACAAACGTTTATTTTCATATTTTTTCAATAAAAGGGTTCTTTCAAGGTTTCTTTTATAAAGCTTCACTTCAGAAGAGAAAAGCCAACAACATTACAAGTTGCTTGCACAGCTCGTGAGGCAAGATCCGTGACTCGGGCATCTTGTGCGTGTAATATTAATATAAAGATTCGAATTTTGAGGAAGGCAGGGGTCGACACTGGCGCATATCTTCATCCTTCAAAGTCAGCTGCTGTAGGATAGCAGTGGCAGAAGATGCCGACTGCCTGGAAAGAGACTGAATGCCTTCTGTGGCAGTTCTCCGACTCTTGCCGAAAGCCACTGATGGACTAAAGTATATATGCCTGCCTTACGAGAGAATTCAGAGAGGAGTTTTTGCCTACTCCCGCTAAGGTTAAGTAGCATTGGCACAGCCTATGAGAGAGCTAATGGCTTTGTCAATGTTTTTGTTTACTATGTTACAAAGCAGCATGCCCTGTAAAGTAAAGAAAGAAAAACGCTTTAAAGTAGTCAATGCTGGCTGCGTTATAGCACGTTTTTTTTTTTACTTTAAGCCATGTCGGTTTTAAAAATGTAAACCAAAAAAACGCATCACATTTAGTCACAATGTGTGTGATCCTGAACACGTTTGTTAATTTCCCTCTGCCCCGGTTCTCACATCTGTCAATGTCCCGAGCATTTAAAATCACGCTGAATGCCTAAATTATTTTACATTTCAGAAGTTAAGTTATTCACCTATGTTTAATGAGCGTTAAAACCACCACCCCACCGAGAAGGTATCTAACCGGCCACCACATACCCTCAAAACGCCGTCGTGTCAGGCGGTGACAAGTGAAAGCGCAAGGCTGTGACACGTGAAAGCGCAAGGCTGTGACACGTGAAAGCGCAAGGCTGCGACACGTGAAAGCGCAAGGCTGCGACACGTGAAAGCGCAAGGCTGCGACACGTGAAAGCGCAAGGCTGCGACACGTGAAAGCGCAAGGCTGCGACACGTGAAAGCGCAAGGCTGCGACACGTGAAAGCGCAAGGCTGCGACACGTGAAAGCGCAAGGCTGCGACACGTGAAAGCGCAAGGCTGCGCCTGGTTGCAGAGAGCGTCAGTCACGCTGCGGCGGTTCCGCTTCAGATGCCTGTAATGCCTGTCATTGTGATCAGCCTCAGAACGAATGCAATTAGACTGAGGGCGCCAAAACCCAGGCTGTGGCGTCTAGCACGCCCACATGCGTATTCGTTTAACCTCTTTTAGCAAACCTTGGTGAAACAAGCCCTCACCCTAAGGAAAAAAAATAAGCATTGGCCTTGCAGCAGTGAAAGTGGCAGCAGGGGGAGGGGGCATGGGCGATTTCCTTTCGGGAGCGTGCGACCATATGGCGCCACGCGCTCCCAAAAGGAAAATCGCCAAGATGTGCTCGCGTTGCACTGCAAGCAATCCAACGCATGCACTTCTTTGCTGAAAAAGCTCTGCCGATGTCATTAGGTCTCCTCGCTGCGTAGGCGAGACCTAAAAACTACCATGGGAGGATCAGAAAATAAAAGCAGATTCATTTTGGACAACATTCCACTTCAATGCTAAACAAACCAACATCAGAACCAGCTAGGAAACCATAAATGATATTAGCAGAGCCACAAGAGCAATAAACAATTCAAGTTTGTTGGTGAAAGCCTGGGTCGTCCATCTGACCAAGAAGTTTACCAAAGTTATAAGCATAGAAAATTCGAAGCAGAAAAGCAGCTACAACATTGGGAATTAGAAACCCAAAGGTATCAGCACCTCAAAAAAAGAGGTAAGATCAACCTACGTATTTCCTCAGACTGACCATCTGGGCTGGTTAACCAACACTATTCTACAGACAAGGTGGTGAAAGTGATAAACGGCAGGACGAAGAGATGGCGCACCAGTGCCAATGGCATTTCGCAGGCTATTTTTGTATCTGACCCTGAATACTGGGCAATTCTATTGTGTGCACTATATGAGGAGGTGAAGAAACTGGCTCGATTCAAAGGAGCTAGAGAGGGAAAATAATAAAACCTGTCTTCAAGGGTGGAGACCGGTCTAACCTCACCAACTACAGGCTGATAAGACTCAGAAGTGAAATACCATGCATCGCTAATCTTTGAGGAACTGGTTGAATGGTCAAACACTAACAACTTGGTGCCTGTCAATCTGACAGGGTTCCGAAGAGTGTTCAGACCACCACGAACATCTTAGCTGTTACATTAATAGCAGACAAGCGCAAGGGCCAGCGGAAAAAGTTACATCTATGATTTATATAATTTAAAGCAGCATTTGACCGAGCAGACCGGGGCCTTCTGTGGAGCAAATTAAGGGAGTGGGGACTCACAGGAAGGATACTACATGCCATTGAGCAGTTGTACACACAAACATGAATCCAAGTTAAACTAGCCGATGGAGAATTCCTACAGGCGTAGGCCTCAAACAAGGTTGTGTTCTAGCACCACATCAGTTCATTTTGTTTTGTGGCAGACCGGTCACCAAGACTTTACCAGATAAACTCTCATCCTCAGCATCTGAGCAGTTTGAGCTTGATACACCTTTCCTATGTGGACAACAGTCTTACTCAGCCAAAAAAGAGTGGGACTCCAAAGATCACATACTGAACATGCAAAATGTCAAGATTAACAGACTAGAAAACACCACAACAAAACCCTAGAATAATGTCTATCAGGCATAGGTCTGGGCCACCACTCGGAATCAAGCTAGGACATGAGGTCCTAGAGGAGGTCAGCAGTTACAAGAACTTGGGATTGTACATAGACAAGAGATTAAACTTGGAAGCGCATAAACATTACATCGCCAAGCCAAAGCTCGAAGAATTTTAAAAATCTTACTAGGCCTGCAGGTCCAGTAACTTTAAAAATCTCCTCAACCTAACTAACGTACTTGACCACTGTCTCTGAAAGCTGGACAAATGTGACAAGATTTAAAGGCATCTTTATTGATCATTCACTTTGTAAGCAATAAAAATGCCTTTAAATCTTATTATTGGGTCACATTTGCTCCGCCTTCCGAGACAGAGGTCAAAAGTCAGTTTGTCTTCCTACTCACAAAAAAGGGAGAGTATGCCCTAAAAATAGCGTGTCCTGAATAAATCTGGCTCGCCATAGCGAGCGGATTTATCGAGCCCTGAAATGAAAAGCTCTGATTTATGCGTTCTGTGCGCTTGCTAATAAACTAGATGGTCCCTCTTTAAGCTACTATGGGAGGTCAAAGCGGCTCAATTACTACCAACACTGGCATATGCAAGTGTTGTCATGCATTGTAAAGACGCTTGACCCCTGGACAAACTACACGTCATTGTATATAAGCAAGTGTTTGGCCTCCCACAGAATGCTTCACCTTCTCAAGTTCGCCTGGAATTTGGCCTTATGCAACAAACCTTAGGGAGAAGTTACTCCACAATCAAAACGGTACAAAATACAGCCAAACCAAGGAGGTTTATTAAATAAGTCCCAATGGCAGGCATTGGAAAAAGAACCTCATTCCATCCACAGTGATTATCTTTGGTCATCGTTGGAAGCAACAAACGCAAAAGACCTATGGAACATGAGCTTGCCTTTCACCAAGTAATAAATAAAGTTGCAAAAATTACATTCGTTTTTTGGTGATAAAAATAGACTTACCAGCTGTTTACACGCTTGGTTTGTACTACAATCTTCTAACCACCGGAAACCGGCCTCATATCCAAGTATGATGTTCTTGGTGCACATAAAGAGAAAGGGGATGGCAACTCGTCTTGGTACTATGCCATACGCGGTTGTCCAGAATACAATGTCTTAACAGGAATATCACATGAACAGACAAATAAAAACGTGAATAAATCACATAGCCCAAGGAAAAAGGAGTAAGGGAGACCAAAGTATAATTCAAAAAAATTATTATTTGCATATAGAAGCACACGGACACAAATAGATTGCAGTAACCATAACAATGTTAAATGTTAAATGTCGTATACTTGTAAAGCGCACAGCTGCCCCAGCAAAGGGGCGTCCCAGCGCTGTATACCGCTGGGGAACCCGTCCTGGCTTTCCCTGTGGGATGGTCCCTACTGGGAATCCCCAAGGTGGAGCCAGGCATCCCCGGCGTTGATGGGGCCGTTGTGGAGATTAGGCAAGCTAATGCCCAGAGTTGCCGAGTCGGGAATTGAACCCTGGTCCCGTGCCGACTTCTGCTCCCGGGTCTGCCGCCTCTAACCAGTGAGCCGCACCACTCCAAAGTGTACTGGCAATAGTGCGTGAATAAACAGCGCAGTGACACAAGTGATTATGAAACAACGTGAGGCGGCGCAAAGTGAAGGGATAATCAGTGACGGCCAATATACAATATTTACAGTTCTGTACAAAGTTTCATTATTTGCACAATGACCAATATCAAGCCGCAATTAGCGTTGCTGGGTCGACGGCGTTTCAACCTCTATGATTTGAGGTCATCATCAGGACGATGGTTACATAAATATAATCTGTGCTCTGTTAAGTAGGCAGGTGGGATCCATGTCTGGAATCCAATGGTTAAGTCTTGGGACGAAATCACATCAAGAAATAATCAATGGGTCAAGTACAACCTCAGGGATTAATGGAAGTGTAGAGAATCAAGCTCTGGATCGCATTAGGGCTGTAGAAAAACGGCAAAAGCGGGTCAATTGGCAAAATTCGCGAGGCTTGGGAGCGCCGGGTAATTTCAGGCGTCAAACCAAGGAGTGGACCGGGGGCCGTCTGTGAATCCTGGCGTGCCACCGGACAAGTAAGAGAGGGCCGTTTAATCCGAACCGATGAGCGACTCGTCGGTTCGGATTAAACGGCCCTCTCTTACTTGTCCGGTGGCACGCCAGGATTCACAGACGGCCACCGGTAGCATTATGGCACTTTATTATGACCATCTGCTAAGTCTAAGTGATTGTATAGGTTTTAATAGTATTGGGTCACTTTACTAATGATAACCAGGGTGGTTTTAATTTCCAAGTACAATATGACTGTTTTGATGATTTTTATTTACTATTTGTTTAGGCGCTAATAATATTATGGCACTTTATTAATGATGATAGTTCAAGTTTTATCAATCATTTAGGAAGTGCCGGTCTCCAGTGCAACTGTAATTACTAGGATACCTTTTGTCATCAAGTATCACATAATGTATTATTTTATATAGTTCTTGTACATATGGCAACATTATGTTTGTTTTTTTTTACTTAAAACAATGAAGTCTGAATACTATTGAAATCCCTGTCCCAGCCAAATAAGTGATCGGCTGCAACTTCACCACAGAGTACAAATGAACAACTAGAGCGCTAACTTTCTATATTCGTTCTTCTGGATTAGGAGCTGTACAAATCATTTCTTATGGAGGAGACTGCAACATTAAAGAAATGAGGAGTTAGGTTTTGCTGTGGAATTTACTGGTAGTACTCTAGAAAGCTATACTGAAGACACATTTTCTTTACTTTCTCATATCTTCCTCATCCATGTAGGAAACTGACTAACATGCTATGTGATTTTTTTTTTATATATTTTATATGAGCAAATTCATGAATGTACAAATCATATGAAATAGAAATTACTTCAATAATTTCCAAAGATCAAATTGACAAATATAAGACATAATTCAGTTTAAGCTTTGTCACGGTCATACCCGATTACTCTCAAGTAAAAATGAGAAAAAAGAGAAAATTAAAAGAGGCGAGAGAGAAAAAAAAAAAGAGAAAGAATAAAGACAGTACAACAAACATTTATAGATATTGATATATAATACATTTCTACAGCATCCAGTCTTTAAAGGCTAAGAGTTTCTTTGGTTATCAAACCAGGTGGCAACAGGGGCCCATATCTGAGCCCCAAGGGCTCGTGATCTTTTCCCTCTGATTTTATAAATTGCAGTCTCCTGTTTATAAATTCCTAGTAGTCCGTTTAGCCATCCTTGAAAAGTAGGAGCATCTGTATCTTTCCACCGTGCTGCCAAAAGTATTCTAAATACAGCTGTCCCAACAAATACAGACATTGCTTCATTGTTGCTGTACCCTAGAGAGTCATCATAACCCAGAATGAATAGTGTCGATGTTTTAAGTTCGTGTCCAAAAATTCCAGCCCAGTATTTGGACATCCCTTTTTTAAACGAGTCTAGCTTAGGGCAGTCGGCAAGCATATGTATAAGATTAGCTGGGCCAAGAGAACATCTCGGTCATTGATCGTTTGTTCTTTTGCCCCAGGTAAATAGTTTTGCAGGGGTAAAGTAGAGGTCATAAATTGTTTTATAAATTTGTGCCTTTAAGTTAGAAGCTAGAAATAGTTTAGATGATAGCATCAAAGACATATCTATATCAATATTTGGGTTATTTAACTTAGTGGCCCAGCATTTTTCAGTTTGTTCTAGATCATCAGGTTGGTTGTTTATAAACAATTCATAAATGTTACCTATCCTGGCTGTCTGTTTGCCAATTAGTTCTAAGAGTGGGACAGCCTTCAGTTCTATTCTAGGTACCATCTGTCTAAGGGAGGTATATACTTGTAAGAATTTCAGATAGTCAGTGCGGGGGATTTGGTATTTTCCGCATAATTCTTCAAAAGATGGTACAGAGTCCCGACCAAAGAAGTCTCCTATTTTCACTATCCCTAAACTCTCCCATCTCCTAGAGATATTATCATTAACTTGGGTCGGGATAATTGAACTATGCCAAAGAGGAGTATATTTGGTGTATTTTGGTATTATCAAATACTTAGTGGTATTCTTCCAGACTCTCCATGCATCCGTGATGATCTTAAATTTAATCTTTTTAAAATAAGATGGTTCAACTTGTTTTAGCAGCAGACCTCTGGCTTTTTCTCCTAGCAACAGCTCATATATTGATGGTATGGAGCGTCTTAGGCCATTAATCATTGGCAATTTAGTATCAAAGAGAGTAGTCATTTTTTGTAGGAGGGTTGCCCACAGATAGAATGTTAAGTTTGGTATCGCTAGCCCTCCTCTTTGTTGGGGTAGAGTTAACTTGGGTAGAGCCCTCCTGATTTTGCCATAATTCCACATAAATCTTGACTTGGAGGAGTCGAGGGCTTTAATTATTCCATCATCGGCCAGAAATGGAATTGCCCGAAATAAATATAAAATTTTTGGAAATACACTCATTTTGAGGTAATTTCCCCTGCCACTTATTGATAAGTGAAGATTGTTAACTCTAACGAGGTATTTTTTAACTTTCTCGATAAGCGGATCATAGTTAAGTTGATTAATTTCATTTACCTTAGGAGAGATGGTTACACCTAGATATACCGCGTTGTTGACTCTGTAAGGCCTTACAAAAGGTGTGTTCTCTGTACATATAACCATCGTCTTATCTTTATTCAAGGAATACCCTGAATATGAGCCAAAAGACCGTGTGATTGATTCAATCTCATCAATTGCCTCTGTGGGGTTCGGTGTTAATACCGCCACGTCATCGGCGTATGAAAGTATTTTGGTGCTATATGTGCCAACTTTAACCGGTTCGATTGCTGGGGAGGTAAGAAGTTTGAGGATGAGTGGGTTAATGTAAAGAGCAAACAGGATTGGGGAACAAGGGCATCCTTGCCGCGTGCCCCTCTGGATATTAATAGATTCTGACTCTTTGCCGCTCACCATAATTTTTGCCTTAGGATCAACATAAAGTGCTTTGATAGATTTAATGAGGGCCGGGCCAAGATTATTTAATTCTAGCACTTCCCATAAGAACTGCCAAGAGACCCGGTCAAAGGCCTTCTCCGCGTCCAGTAGGATCATCGACATCTGGCCCCCCTCTACTCCTGTGATGTCAAATAAGGAGATGGCTCTACGAGTATGGTCTGTCGTGCTCTTACCGGGGATGAAACCGTGCTGCCAGGGGGAGACCAGATGTTCGACAATCCCACTGATCCGGTTGGCCAGAACCTTGGCATAGATCTTCGAGTCAGAGTTAATAAGTGAAATTGGACGATATGAAGAGGTTGACTCACGTGGTTTACCTTTTTTAGGGAAGATGGCAATGTTTGTATGTTTCCATGATTCGGGCGGGTTACCATGCCATTGCACGCTGAGAAATAGATCCAATAGATATGGTACAATCAGATTTCCAAGCAGCTTATAAAGGTCTAGAGGGATTCTGTCTGGTCCTGCGGCTTTTCCAGAGGCTAGTTCTATTAATGCTAACTCCACCTCAGAAGTTGAAATCTCTTTTTCAAGGTCATCCCTGGTTGTATTGTCAATAGCCTTGCCAGGGTCTGTTTCAGGAAGCCAATTATTAGGTATTAGCAGTCGATCTTCATTTTGGTACAACTTCTGATAGTAGTGTTGAAAAGCTGCTACAATGCCTTCAGAGAAGGTATGTTTATATCCTTCATAATCTATAGATTGTATAGTATTTTGTGATTGCTTCTGGCGAGTTTCAAGAGCCAGATGTTTCCCCCACGTTTTCTCCATTTTCGTATATTTTATTCTGATTTACCTGGAGAATTTCTGCTGCTTTTTGGGTCAAATCACTATTGATCTCGGCTTTTAGAACTAAGATCTTGCATAGGGTATCTTCTGCTTGTTCCCCAAGATGAGTCTGGGTAGCATGCAGCTGCTCTAGGTTTGTTAGTTCTGTATTAAGCTGTTCAGTCAGCCTATCACGTTCTTTTTTACGTTTGGCAACAAAGGAGATAGTTTCCCCCCTTAGAGCAGCTTTATAACAATCCCAAACAACCAGCCTAGGTGCACTGTATTGATTACAATCAAAGAATTCTTTTGTCCATATTTTATATACGCTATATATTCCTGATTAACGAGAAGTTTACGGTCAAATGACCATTGAAAATATGGCTTCTTATAGCTGGCAACATCAAGAACAACAAAAAGAGCGTTGTGGTCTGATATTGTCTTGGGGGCTTTAGTTATCACAGCATTTAGGGCAATATCAGCAGTTGACATTATGTAATCAATACGTACGTATTTGTTATGGGGGTAGGAAAAATACGTATATCCAGGGTCCTTATTATTTCTTAGGCTCCAAATATCATTTAAGTTGTGACTGGTCATGAACTGCCGTATTGCCCTAAATACTTTGGGTTTACGCCCAGTATACACCTGTTGTATTTGTCTGTTGTGAATGTGGCCCATCGTTATGTTAAAGTCGCCACAGACGACCAGAGGCCCTGTCCAGGATGCAAGCTCAAGTTCTAGGTCATAAAATAGGGCCGGATCGTCCAAATTTGACCCATAAATCGAGCAGATAGTAATGCCTATATTAAGTTGTACTATAACCCACCTACCATGGGGGTCTGCCAATTTCCGCGTAGGTTTACCCAAAAAAGTCCTTGCTAGAATGACAACACCTCGAGTCTTAGATGTCTGTGTTGTTATATCTAGAATGTTAAAGCCTGGTAGTTTTGAACATCTCTATTTCACCTATCGGAATGTGTGTCTCCTGTAGGCAAAGAATGTCACATGAGGCTTGATGTATTAACTGATATAACTGTGCCCTCTTCCCCTTGTCATTAAGACCCGCCACATTCCAACAGCAGAGTTTTAATTTCCCCATAATTCATTTTGGGTAGTCGGACCATACATAGTACTGAGCCAGGTTACTTGCTTTCCTAAATTTATGTATATGCTAAATTTTCCATATTGTCGTACCATACATTGAGCCTCAGCTACTTCCTCAAGTGTTAATTTCTTTATTATATTTATTGTACATTTTGATTTGCTCATTTTATTCATTTTGTGCTTGACCCACCCCCCCACCACCCACCCTCCCTACATAGCCCTCCCCCCTTACACCCCAAAAGAAGGCAATTAGACTCGGGCGAGTCTGTAGTGATGGACTAGCGCTGCCTGTCCGATACACAATGACCATGCATCAGTCAGAAGAATACAGGAATATAGGAATGAGGAAGATAAGGGGAGTGGGATAGAAAAGCCCACGATAGAATGATTAATTAAACATCAAGTTCATCCCATATCTAATTACGTGAAGATACAGTTATAGTTACTTTATGCTCTCTAGGTATTCCTTCGCCTTGATGTCTGAAGTGAAAAACCTCGTTTGCCCCCAAATACAACTTTCAACTTGGCTGGATTGTTGAGATAAACCAACGCCTTCTTTTCTAAGAAGGGCTTAATCAACTGTCTAAGGCGCCATCTCCTTTCCACTGTTCCGTGGCAAAAGTCGGGTCGCACGAAATAGGTAATCAGGTCTCTGCTGCGAAGTGAGTCGGGTCTGACTTTATCCGAGATGGCTTGCCGGAGTAAGAAGTTCCCAAAATACACTAGGATTGCTCAAGGATACCCCCCGGTTTTACTGAGGTTTTTAATGTTAAAGGTACTCTGTGGGCCCGTTGTACCTCAAGGTTCCAGTCCCAGCTGGTGAGCTCTGGCAGGGTATCACGGAGAAGTTGTATAATATATGAGCGGCAGTCCTCCCCTTCACTTTCTACGGGGATACCAAGGACGCGTAGGTTATTTCGGCGTAGCCGATTTTCACAGTCCTCCAGTTTCTACCTCACATCCTGGAGCTCAGCTTCGTGGGAGTCAACTTGATCATGAACCGCAGTTGCTTCCGTTTCATTTGAGACTATACGTACTTCCATCTCATTTAAGCGTTCACTAAATGTGCCTACAGTTTTAATCAGTTTACGGACAACTCCTTGGACTTTATGCAGAGCTGCCCGCGCTTTACGGCCATCTTTAGAAGTTTCTTCGCGATGCGAGACAATAGCCTGAAGTACAGTGTCCATAACTTGAGTCAGTGTGGCCCCAGTTTGTTCTGGTTCTGGTTGATCTAGTGGTGCTGCTTGAAAGGGGGGGGGGGGGGGGGGGGGACATTTGAGATGGATGGGGTGGATGCGTTTGGCTATGGCTCAGCACCTGTAGCGTTGGAGTATAGTCCCACGCCAGATCATTTGCCCCATGATGGCCCCTTTTTTTCTTTAAGACTGTCTTTCGCCCAGCCCGTGATCCCTTAGCACGCAGGTCTTGATCACTTTCCGTGCTAATAACAGATTCTATGTCATCATCGTCCAGCTCCTCGAGCTCTTCCTCCGTATCCCCAGACCAGTTGGCATCTTCTGAGAACGAGTAGAAATCAGTGGGGTCTGTGATGTCCTGATCGGTCTCAACTGTTTCTGTGGTCTCTGTAGCTTCGATTACACTGCCCGGTGCCATGCTACTGAGAGTGCTTATTTTTTTATACTCTATCTCTGCATTAATTATTATTGCATCTGGGTGTTCCTGACGCTCTGGGTGCCCCGCATTTTTAAGAGTTGTCTGTGCGTTTACATTTCCGCTCTCCATGCTAGCATCTTTTATTAATAGTGGAGATGTAGTGATAGGTTGCTCGATATCTACCCCTGTATAATTGGCGAGAGGGACAGTCGAAGTCAGTTTATTAGTTAATGGAGACATGACTGGCATTTCGGGCATTTCCGGAGTATTAGGAGGTAAAATTAAAGTCACAAGCAAATCTGCGCTACAACCTGTCCCTCCAGACATACCTTTTTCCAATTGCGTCTCCGTGGCCTCATCCGCCATTGTGGCTGTGGTTGTGATTGTTTTCGTAGCCTCCAGCGAAATCTCAGTCTCTTGGCTGTCTAAAGGTTCCGAGGGGTCAGTTAGGTAAGGTGTGCTTCCGGATCCCGCGGTGATCACAGATACAGTATCTGGAGTAACCCCCTCGGTTCGTTTCGTTAGAGACAGTCCTGTCTGAAGGGTTTGGTCTTTATGTAGCGCTACAAATGGACCTTCCTGTGGCGCTGTAGAGGTCTTTGTGGTCGGAGCTCTACGTAGCATTTCAACTACGGAGGGTGCTGGTGTGCTGGGTTTCCTTATCGACTTCGCAGTCGGTGTCAGTTCCTCCGGCCCCCCTGCCATATTGTTCCCTGGGTCACCGCTACCTCCTGTACCGCGCTTGAGCATGATCTCCCGATCACGAAGAGCCTGTTTCGCGGCTCAGGTTTTCGCAGCGGCTGCATTCTTAGGAGCCATTGCTGTGGGGGAGGCGCAGTTCAGAGTGCCTTCACGCTGCCGATTAATGCAAGCAGTTTCAGGTGAGAGGGTGCTGTTCAGGAGCCGCAATACCGCTATACCGATGAAGGAGGCAAAGAGTGAGAGCTGTGCTCTCAGAGCGGCTTTCCTTTCAGGGTTGGTTGTTTCCTCCACCGCAGCTGCCGTCTGCATACCTTTTCCTTAACTTCCCCCAAAAGATGAAAGTTAGCGTTTTTGCTTTTCCCGGTCGGGGAGTATCAAGACGCTTTAGTTATGTTGTATCACATTAGTAGAGCTGCATGAGGTTGCGAAATCATTCCTGTTCTATCATCCGCATGGTCATCGGTGCTGGTCAGGGAGCTGCTAACAGCGACCTAGCATGTCGCCGCCATCTTGCCTCTCTAGATTTTGTTCCTAACATGCTATTTGAAATATACTTTAAACCAGCAGCAGCCTGATAGTTTGGTTCCCCGGTGTTCTACTGGGGCTTCCCACAGAGTTCAAACGAACAAAAGGAAAGCTAACATTCAGTAATCATGACAAAAATGAGGGAGACCTGGACACTATTTTGCGGGAACAGGAGCTGTTAATTTTAAAATCCCGTGTGAGGAGGAGGAAATGAAATGAAATGAAAATGAAATGAAATGAAAATAACATTTATAAAGCGCTACAATTGCCCTCAGGCGTCCAGGCGCTATGACTCTCAGAAAAGCCCTCTAGAAACAAGAAGCTCTAGGTTACTGGAAGAGGAGGGTTTTGAGTTGTTTCCGGAACCACGTGAGGTTAGGGTTGCTTCTCATGTGGAGGGGGAGGGAGTTCCACAGTTTCGACACATTGAGGGAAAAGGAACGTCCCCCTGATCTGGCTCTGGAAATTTTAGGGACTTTGGCCAAAAAAGCAGAGGAGGATCGAAGCTCCTTGTTGGGCAGGTATGGGGAGATGAGGGAGGTGTTAATTACTGGGCCCATTTTCCAGAAAGCCTGGTGGGCAATGCACAGGGCCTTGAATTTAACTCTGCTTCTAACAGGTAGCCAATGCAGTGCTTTTAGGCCAGCAGTTATTGAGGTCCTGCGTGGGACTCCAAGTAGCGTACGAGCAGCACAGTTTTGGGCGCGCTGAAGTTTCTGTAGGGTGTAGTCCGGTGCTCCAAGGTATAATGCATTATTAAAATCCAGGCGGGATTGGACGAGGCCCTGTATGATTATCTGCCTGGCCTCCATCGGGAGAAGGGGAAGGATTTTCTTGATTACCCTAAGGAGGCCAAAACAGGTGGCTGCCACCTTTGTGGCCTGGGTGTTGAAGCTCAACGACTTATCTAACCATACCCCCAGGCTTTTGATGTTGTCGCTGGGGGCAGGAGCCGCCCCCATGCTTGCTGGCCATAGCAGCTCTAGAGTGGAGGGGGCTGCCGGGCCTAGGAGCATGAGCTCGGTTTTGTCGTCGTTGAGCTTCAAGCAGGAGTCCATCATCCAAGTCCTCACTTCCTCCAGGCAGGCCGATAGATTGGGCGGCGATTGGAGGCCGCTCTTCTGTACAAGGGAGACCACCAGCTGGGTGTCGTCCGCATAGGAAATGATGTCAATGCCATGCGGACGAACAATCCCAGCCAGCGGCCTCATGTACACATTGAAGAGCGTGGGGCTCAGTGAAGGATGATCTAAAAGAACCATGAGGTGTTAATGCAAATATGAAACTAGGTGGTAAAAAATGTGAGTGGTATGTATAGATATAGTTATTTATGACAGAATATTTTTAAGTACCATAAACAATTAATGAAAGATAGCTCTATCTAAATCAAACATACACTTCAACATCCATTGTTTCATATTATCTATCTGCTGATGTTTAATACCACCACAATTTTAAAATGATAGACCTTTAGCAGATATATATAGTTCTAAAACCATCCGTTTAAATGTATGGAAATAGAATTTCAGACGTGTGCGATCTAAACATCTAAAAATCCTGTGCTCATATGGATAATAAAACTTTACAAATGCCATTTCGCCATTTAGTTTTTTTTTATATTTCTTTATACTTTATTTTATCAATTGTTGCATTCCTCTCCATGAATATGCACTGGCTTTAAAATCAATTTGATTGAAAGTTAAATATAAGAAATCTATAATCAAATTTTCTTATTTTAAAGTCACTTTCTAGGCCTTATAAACTACACTGAAAGGTAATTAAATAAAACATGTTCAAATAAGTAGCACTGTAAATAGGACAGATCAACAAGGTGACTATTTTAAAGCACAGCCAAAATTACTGGATTATCTACTTTTTACGGACGTGGAAAACTCCTATATATATACACTGTGAATAACTGAAAAGAATGTTTATGGACACTCATTCACTTAAGGAACGGGTAGCGGAGAGAAAAGAGCCTTTCATTTACATACTCCGCTTTCTTTACAGGAAAGTTAATGATTCTAAATCTGCTTCTCCAGCAGCAGTTCTTCAAGTGCATAGGTGACATACTAGTTCTTTATCAGAACTATGTGACCTTAACAGGCAGCTATTACGGGAGGAAGGCGTGGTGAGTGATGTGTGGGTTGATGCTGTAACGAGGGTAGTGTCAAGCATGACCGATGAATCTACTAGAGATAGACTGACCAGCTGACAGCCGGTCAAAATGCAGCATCTTGGTAGTGTACAGATGGTTCATTTACAAAAGGTAGGGGTGAGCCAGGGGTGGATCATGGTTAGAACTGTATTTCTATCAAGGTGATTAAGATTCAGTTCACATCCTGAACCTAAAGTCCAAGATGGCGGAGGAGCCTAGAGAACAGAAACTTGCTTAGACTAAAGATTTCAGAGAGCTAATGGTTTTGCTTTGGAGATCCTGGTGGACAGGGAAGGAGCGGTGAACAATGTGGGTATAAGGGCAGGAGGGGGGTGGAATCAAGGAAAAGAGGGATTTGAGAACAACACTAAATGTATCAACTCATTAGTGGCATAAAGCTGGTGATGATGCCAGAGGCTCCACACCCCCATCAACAATCTTTGGCATGTCATTGCTTTAGATGTGAGTAAAAAGTTGTCCTCGATGGAGGACTTGTCACGAAAGGTCACTTGCGTGAAACTAACAATGTTCAGTGTTTTATATCCTGTAAATTGGTTATTAAAGAATAATCTTTCGACTTGGACAGTTGATTGGGTTAAATTCAACATCTCTACGAGGACTTGATTCAATATTTCTACAGGGGTTTATCAGAATTTCCTGCAACACCCCAAATTTAGTTTTGCTCGGTCCTGAAAATATAAAAATAAGTCAATAGTAAAATTAGACAATGGACGGCACTTAGCAGTTGTTCGCCATCAAAAATATCTTGTAGATTTGTCTACTCTGAACAAATGAGTAGAATTTATTACACAAGCTGGTAACGGCTCTTTTAGATTTGGGACCTCTCAATGTGGTGCGTAATGGCATCCAATGCTTTTCTGCTGGAAACCAGGCTGAACATTGTACTCAAATTGTCCACGGGAAATTTGTGCTGAAAATGTATTTTAAGCCAATTGCTGCTAGGGCTTAACTGGTGTCAGGGGAATAAAAGGTACAACTAGGAAACTATTGTTGCTGGTAAAGTCATTCTGAGGGCGCCCACGTGTCACCATGCATGCAGATACCTACAGAATGACGCAGGTACCATTTTCTCGCTCTCTTCTTGTATTAAATTACTGTTTGAAAATCATGGACATCACTTGGATCTGTAAAAATTAAAATATGAGCAAAATAAAGGTGTTGTGGGGCAATGGAGGAGTGGGAAAGAGGCACAAGAGGGAGAGAGCAACGTAGGGGGAGGAGTATAATATGGAAACAACAACAAAAAGCACAGACGGGTTTGGTGGGCATACGAGTAGCATATCCAGCAATCTCAGCATGTCAAAGTCCATGACCCCCCATCCAAAATCAGTAGTATCAGAATCATCTATTTGAATCAGCCCTCCAGCTTCACACAGTTTGACAATGCCTCACTTGAGCAAGGGGATATCACTCTGCAGCTCAAATGTTCTTTGTCAACTCTACTGCCAAAGTAGTCCAATGTGAGTTTGATTCTAAACAGGTACAGACCAGCCTTCTTTCCTTAACTAAGGTTCCAGAGACAAAACTCCAACTGTTCCCACCTGTAATACAGTAAGTAGCTTCCTTTTTGATTTTCCACCCATGCTCTGCCTCTGAGGGGAAATCTGAGAATATGTGCTCACCTCGAAGGACAGGCATCAGGGCTTGCATGAATTCACTAGTACGGGTGGAGAAACAGCACTTCAGCAGCTTGACCCCTTTTTGATTGGATCCATAAAGCAAACATGACACCATATTCAGCCTCTACATCTACATCATTAGCAGAATCTTACAAGAGACCATTGTCAATGCATGTAGGAAACCTGTAAAAATTCCTCAAATAATAACATCAATGATACTCATTCAAACGTCGCCTAAGGAAAGACTGAACTCCTTCAAGACCAAGTTCCTGCTGCTAGGCCGAAGCACTGAAACCCCACTTTCACTTGTCTGGGCTCTCCAGCTGTCTTAAGAGATCAATAAACAGTTAATCACCTGAATACAAATGCCTACCACTAATTCCACAGCTGAACAATTCTAAATGGGGCAACTGCCAACATTAGGTCCCTTGTATAATCGCTCTGATGGTACTATTGGTTGAGAGGATCCCCTGCTCCAATAGTATACACCTCCAGGATCAACTACTTCAATTTAATCTTGAGAGCTAAACTGGCAAATAAATTAGACAAGCTCTAAAAAGCACAAAACTATGCCGGGTGCCCCAATATTCACCTGTAGCAACTGAACCGCCTACATCCTGCACTAATTTGAAACTACGACAATTCCTTCATTGACACAAAGACATTTTGTGACCAAATGCTATACACAGATGACTGCTCAACGCCACTTCTGCCTCTTTAATTTTTGCAAGATTTCAGAAAGCTAAGAAAAAGCACTTTTTCCAACACGTCTTGAGATATCAGAAGAGACCATCTCATGATGCAATTCAACAAAAAAATCTAACCTCTGAACATAGGATTATAGTGCTAGCAGTCCTAGTACACTACCTTTCTTCAGCCACACAACAGACATCAATGAAGCGGTCAGGCTTTATTGGCACAATAAAAATGATACATTAAAGTTATTCTAAACACCTAACACCTATTCACTGCACAAAACAAATATCAGACTCGTAATTAATGTGAATCTATCGATGGAATATGGCTAAAGGCGCTAGTAGAACAAGCATTCCACCCAAGGCAATGTAAGGCTATCGAAAACAAAATGTTTCTCTGCACTTCCGATGAAAGGAGTCAATTTCCTTTTCTTCCACCACACATTTGTGGCCATGCACAACGTTTTTCCACACTATCCGTCGAAAGCTTGTCAAACTCAGGGGAGAGGGGTTGGCCTAACGGCTAAGGCGCTCGACCTCGGACCTGGGGATCTGGGTTCGAGTCTCGGTAACGACGCCAAAAACCCCCTGTGATTCTGGGCAAATCACTTAATCTCCCCGTGCCTAAAAAAAAAAAAAATGAAAGTGTGTCCTCATGTAACGTAACTGTGCTATGTAAAGCGCTCTGATAACTGATTCGGTTCGGTTCTAGTTTGCGCTATATAAAACTCTGCAAAAAAAAACCTCCTATCTCCTTCTTGTAATGAGTCCTTCCATCCTCGATCTCAGATAAGATCATGGTCCAGCTTCTGGACCATTATCTCTCATCAATTCTCTATCATCACCTCTCACCAACTTTCCACACACACTGTTGATGAATTGCTTTCCCTGCCTACGTTTTGAATATGTCAATCATCCAGTTCAATTCCATACAGGACGGACTTAACAGATCAGAAGACTGGACCACTCTACTTTAAGGCACAGTCCGTGGCTTTTGCTTTGGCTTTTGCTTTTCCACCTCTAATGTACCCACGTCTGTTCGAACTAGGACAATTGGTTTCTTAACCATGTAATATGTATGCCATCTCGAATGCTTGCTTATTGCTCCAGTGTTGTACAAAATGCTTAATATTTAAAATCAAAGATCGTAATTGGTTGAAAAATGGTTATTCGACCCATTCAATATGTAATATGCACTCGCTGCTTCACCTCGATCACCCCCTCACCCACTCCAAGATGTCCGCCGTCCTTCTCACTCCTCTTCACCTTTCTAAAATGGCGCCTACACTTCTGGCGTCAAGCCCATACCACGGCTTAGTCCGTTGGCTGTTTCTATTACCCATATGGTGAACGCCATCATAAGGCTATCCACGGTCGAGCCTCCTTGCCCACTGCTATGGTGCACTCCGGACGGGACTAGAAACGCCCGACACCGCGATCCCATTGAGGTAAGACCACTCGGTTGACACCACTGCCTTCTGTTGACAGCTATTCTACAGTAAGATACTGGACTGATTCCTCAAAATTAATTCAATTTTTTCAGGATCACTTGGAACCGGACTGCCTATCCTCGCAGCCGGCCCCACCCCACAACTTTTCCAGGCTCACAATGTGCTGCTTGCCCTCAGCCAATTCGTAAAGGTATTTTTCCTCCCTGCATGCTGTTAAAATTAGTGTCTCCATCTCACTACGCTGTCCCTCACGGCCTGCCTTGACCCCACAGGCTATCCACACCGGGACGAGGAACGCCGATCGGACGTTCTGCCACTTTGCCCACCACCTTACAGAAGCCCCTCAAGGCCCAGTGTTCACATGTGAAGGTAAATCCCTGTTTCACATCGAGTTCACGCCACCCTCTCGCCCCTTCAACTAATCATGTAACCAGGCTCTTCTTACCCACAGGTGACTTGCATCGCCTCTGAGGCTTCACATCCAGACGCCTTGTTTCCCCCCTTATCCGCCATCAGGTTAGTCTAACGATCCACTGCACCCCTGTCACATCTGCACGGTCTCTCACTGAGAATTACTGCGATATCAGTATGATTAACACGGCTCATGGCAAGTGCTGTATGGCACCCTCGTCTTTTTAACGTGCACCTCAACGTTCTGCCGCCTCTTGGAACACGTATCACTCGGGCTCGCCATTATGCCCTTACGGTGGTCAACTCAACTTCTTGGCTGACAACTCAGGCTACAATAATATTGACCAATCTGCTCTGCACAACTTGAACGCCATTACGTCTATGACCCCGTCTTCGTCACCTAGCTTGCTACGTGCTCCAGCCGTACGCAGCACACTCCTACCCACACCATAAGCCACTCTTTCCACCCCTGCACAGGCTTATCGTCGTCGCCACAACACCGGTTTGACAGTCTTCACTGCCCTAGAGTGCAATTGAGCACCTTGTCACTGATCTTCACAAAACCACGTAAGTGTGGATGGCATGTTGAATCTTAATGTAAATATAAATCGTTTAACATTAAACTGTTCCTCTTTCCTCCTCCTGTTTATTCCCACAGGCTTTTTAACTACTCAGGCAATAGCACAATAACTAGTCCTGAAGATGATCCCAGTTCTTGTTTGGAGCTAGGGATCGAAACGTCACGTCGACTGTTTTAACAGTACTGCAGTGCTCAATTGTGCATATTTGTTGCAGTAACTGTTGGTTTGTGCTTACACAAGATTGCATTGTATTGTAAGCCGCCTTTTGCTCCACTTCCTTTGCCTGTTAAACTTGTTCTTATCTTTCCCTCATTTTTCCCTGTATTGTTTTTCTTCCCTTACTTGGTACAGGCTTGTGCCCAGTTTTTGATCTATGTCGTGTCTCATATATTCGTGAATCCTTGTTAAATTTTGAAAATAAATATTTCCCTGTCCGGCTGGACATTGGAGAAAAAAAAGAGCCATAGTTTTTATTTAAGTCTATGTTTGCCACTTATAAATTTATTTGATACGGTTAGTACCTTTGTTCTTGACAAAATTACGTTCTGAATATGGTCCGACTCATGGCCTATCTTCACATTAACCCACTTGACTTCTCTCCAAAACCTCCTGTGGCCCAATTCTACTTTTCTCCTTTGGATTTGCACGAATGGTGAATTTGATCAAGCCAGAGCCAAATCATACAGAAATTAAATGCTTCACATAAGTCACAGTACATAAGTTGGTTAAACAGTCCGGGTGGCTGGCAAGTGAAAAATGTAAGATGCTTATAGGGGAGACAGAGACAATATAAGGGAGGAGAGCATTAACATTATGGTCATTATACATATTTACCCCAACTGGAAAGATGGTGGGAAAGGGTTATTGGGTTCCCCGATAGCAGCTAGCAGCAGCTTTATGGGCACATTTGGGGGGCAGCTACATCTCGGAATATTGCTGACATGTTCTTGTCTGACAGTGTGTCATAAATATAGATTACATAAACACTGCAGCATAGGGTGTAGAGTTTCATTTATTGACACCAATGGGGCGATACTTCTGTATCTATATTCGGAACACTATACTTCTATCGGAATATATACTTGCTTCAACGTTCTGGTATCTTACCATTGAGGATCCCTCTGTAGTACATGGGCCTGAGATCTACAGGAAGGGTATTACAGTGTAGTGTGCTAAATATGTGGCATGATTAAAACCTAGACTGTGCACAGGGTTTTGAAAAGAGGGAGAACATGAACATTGGACGACTTTATATATTGCAAAGCTGATAATCATGTTCCGGGGCAGGAATATATTGTGAATGACAATAAGTAGGCTTCAGCATTTATTTAACTTGGTTATAGAGGTCTGCATTATAATGTTTTACCTTGTATGGAACGGATAGTAGGTCCAGATTTTCCTGATGCTGCGAAATAGTGTGCAGGGATGTGGAATTTAATACAATATCTACTTCCATGGGACAAGGTACTTCATAAAACTAATTGCCCACCAACAAAATGCACTTGTCCCTTTGGTGCCATGTAGTGCGGTGCCAAATTATGGCAGCAATTTCATTATATGAGAGCTCTAATAGCCTTTCCTGATTTGGAGAGCTCATACCATAGTACGGTTTAAATACTAGAAAGTCCCTTATTTTGCCCCCTTTCCGAAGATCTACATACTGGGGCTGGAGATAGCGGTCAGCAATTGTTCCCATGGTTAGAATGGTCTCTCGAGTCTGTGCAAACCTACTAACTTGCATGTTTTATGGATTTTCATCAGCTCGTCTCTAATATTTTCCCATACAGAAAAACATTGGAAATTTACTAAATGACAAGGGCAGAAGTACAACTTCTTCCAGAACTGGGGAAGAACAGTAGGTGGTGGGAAACTGAACGTATTACCACTCAACAGATTTTGTGTGAGCAAATCTACACATAGTTGCTCGTGCTAAAATGCAGTTCAAATATTTTCTAGGAGTACGATTTCCTGACCTACTTCTGTAAATTCTTGTGAAATCACGAAAGCCTTAAATCTGCCCTAATGAAAGGACATATACCACGGGTGCACTTCTGTGGCTTTCTTTAAGAATTTGTGCTTCTAGCAGACCGGAAGTGGGGGGGGGGGGGGATATCGAGTGAAAGGAAACATTTTACTTTTGTATAAACTGAACAAGGGTGACCACAGAGCCATCCAGTAACTAATAGAAGGTTCAGGATTTGAAAGTGGATCCAATTAATCAGAGGAGAAAAACTAGAGTCATCTGCAGAGGTTGAAACCAAAGGATGAGCGTTCTGCCCAGAAAGAGGTATAAATTAAAAGTAGTTAGTGGGGGGCCAAGAATTAAGACTTCTCAGACTCCCACCAAAAGACTTATAGATCGGCGCCATGTAAACAGCCCGAGTCATGAATGTAAGAGGAACCATTCAAGGGCTGTGCCACAATGAAAATGTTAAGTAGGATACAATATGCAATTGTGTCCAATTTAGCCAAGAGGTTAAGGTGGTTAAATAGAACAACCACCAGTAATAACTTCATAAAGTGTAAAGCTACAGTTATAGTGACTGAGATCTAACTTGAGTTAAAAGCAAGTAAGAAGCACTGGAAAGGATACATGTTAGAGTAAAGACAGCTGTTTGTAAGCACAAATAGGGGGAAAATTCAACACACACCAGATTAGCCCCTTATACCAGTCCCAAGATAGGGTGCTCCTTCTCCCGGTACCCAGCTACCATGAGTACCCCACCAAACCACTGCAAGAACAATCCTTCAATCCCATTGAGGAAGAGCGCACGTCAAATACAATCAAATAACAAGAAGTGCAAAGTGCTCATTAAAAGGTTATTTTTGATTGGAAAAACATGACAGCAAACTTGTCAGTTCCTTTCACTAGGGAACTTCTTCAGGGCAGGAGGAAGTGCATATTTTTCCCAACAGGTATAACAAATCATTTTCACTTGCGCTTTTGTGTGACAAGACATCACGCTGGAATTGATACACATGCTGCTTCATTACCAAGTGACTGTATCCATGAATTGATATGGAATCACAAAACTAGTCGTTTTACAAGGTGTGAAAAAAATGCACATTCTCTTGCCCCGTAGAAGTTCTGTAGCAGAAAGGAACTAAGCGTGTTTGCTGTCATGTTTTTCTAATGAGGAATAAACAAAGAACATTTTAGTTACCACTTTAGACTGATCGATATTTGATTATACTCAGAGACGTGCTCTTCCCAAATTGGATTCACGGATACATTATTGTTGTTAGGACACAGGTGCCGGAGAGCCTTAAAAAATATATAAAATTTCCAAAGATATTTAAAAGAAAAGCAAATCATAAGTACAAAGGCGGTTAGGATTTAGCCTTTAATTTTATTTACTTTTTTAAGTGGCTAATGACGGCAAACTTGAGAGAGAGCAGATGCCAGAGATTAGAAACAGTCTGGATAGACGTGTAATCACCCATGTGGGAAGAGGTGAATGTTTGATAATTTGCGACAGAGGAAAGAAGAGAGAAAAGACCTGGGGGACAGTTGGTTTTAAATAAGGGAATTAAGTAATTCAGGGTGTGGTGGTGAATGAGGTTAAAGTAGCAGAGTACCAGGAAGAGATTAAAGATAGCAGGAGATCCATGAGACAAATAAAAAGAATTTGGGTTATCTGGTAGTGCGTGGTGGTTGTGGATACTTAATATGCATACAGTTGGAGGGGATTATTTGCCAAGAGATTATATATTTTGTACAGTATGGTGGGCAAGAAGGATTTACCACAGGAATAAGTGTGAGATGTATGTTCATTAGTAATAACAGTCTCCGGAGAGTTTCCACTAATTATTTTATTAAAAGGTCATCTTTGCTGTTAAAAAGAAATACAAGGATTGTGTGCAAGGAGTTTGAATGGTTATGGGCTAGCAAGCCATCATGGCGGACGGAGGCTGTTAGAGCTCCGGTGCCGCCGGAAGGAATCCACATCCTGCATGCCGTGTAGGGGGCCGATCTGTGCCATAACTGGTGGGATCCTGATAATAAAGTTCCCAGCTCGACTCGACGGAGGTTTGGAGACTCCAGGACCTGCGGCTGTCCGACAAATCACGCTGAGGCACCTGCGGCCTGGTCCCACGTTGAGAGCCGGGGCCTCGAGTGCGGGCGGTGCCCGGGACTTGGACCGCTGCCTGCCGGGGGAGATCGGGGCTGCCCTGAACCTCCCTCCCCTCCCCCACCCCCTGCCGCCATTGCTGATACTGGAGAGTCACGGAGGAGGGTTCCTGTGCGTGCCGACGACCTGGAACAGGGCCGGAGGAGTGGGGAGAACCTCTGGCAGTGCCCTATGTGAGGTGAGAGGTGGTGTGCGAGGGGAAACACTCGGCCTGGGACTGCGCTACTCTGGAGGGGTGAGGATCCGGATGGGCCCAGTGAAGATGAGGATACGGGCCCGGGGGACGAGTGGAGGAACCGGGAGAGTCGCTGTTGTTGCCCTGGACTGAGAGTGCGGGGCTGCCCACCCCGGGAGTGAGCGGAAGCGAGTGTCTGCCCCACGGACTGACCCCTGATACCCCCTTTCGAGTGACCGAAGGCGGGAGCGGCCTGCGACGTTCCAAACGCCGGTGCCCTACGTAGTGCCCTGTTGCAAACTCGGTTGCTCACCGAGACCTGGAGGGACTGCAGGGTTGGATTGAGAGACTGAGTGGAATAAGCACGGGTGGTGAAGAGTGTCTATCCTGCGACGTGACCCCGGTCACTGTAAGGGCCTCTGAGTGGCCGACATGGTGCGGAAGGGTGCAAGAGCCACGGATGGCAGGGAAGGGACATCTGCTGGACCTACCCCGGAGGCGGGTCTGGGTGGCCCCGCATCTTTAACACTGAACTCTACCCTCCCGGAAGACCACCAAGGGGACAAGCTGGACCTAATACTCAAGGAAATCAGGGACTCTAGAGCCGCGATGGAGATGCAAATGGGCACCCTCACCACCAATCTCTCACTGCTTAAAGCAGACCATGGTAAACTGGTGGACAAAGTCAAAGACCAAGGGGCGACGCTAGCGGACCTTGCCCCGACGGTGGCGGAACACTCCGATTCCATCCAACAAATCCAACGCCAGGTGAAAACTCTCATGGAACGTGTGGAGGATGCAGAAGGCCGCAATCGCCGCAATAACTTACGCGTCATTGGCCTTCCGGAACGCAGCGAAGGGCCCCACGCGACGGAATTCATGGAACAATTGTCCCGAGATCACGTAGCTGCAGAGGGACTGTCACCGTTCTTCTGTGTAGAGAGAGCACACAGGATCCCCACTGGTCAACCGAGACCGGGACAGCCACCACGGCCACTGATTGTGAAGATTCTTAACTACCGTGATAGGGACGCATTGCTTAGACAGGCCCGGTTGAAATCCATCATAGAGTAAGAAAATAGGCGTATCTCACTATACCCGGATTATACCAACCAGGTGCAGAAACAGAGGTCATCTTACTACGAGGTGAAAAAGAGACTGCAGATAGCCAAACTCCGCTACGCCCTGTTATTCCCTGCGCGCCTCAAGGTAATTCATGACAATAAAACACACTTCTTTGAAAGCCCCACGGACGTGGAGGAGTGGCTGGAGGTGATGGATATTGGAGAAAGCCCGGACCCAACCCAGAGCTCGCCGGCCGGCGGATCCAGAGCCGGATCGGGTCATGCAGAGGACGGATCAGATGCGGGGGGCACAGAACCGAAACGGCGCAAACCTACTCTCCATCAACAAAAGCAAGGACAGGAAGATGCTGTCGTACTGGTGGGCTCGTTCAGAGAAGACCGTGGAGCCATACATACGGACACCGAGGACAGCACAACAGTGTGGTGTTATTCCCGACGGTAACACCTAGAGCGGCAGATGAACTTTTGGACAACCACCAGGAGTAATTTCTAACACGGAAGGGACCTGGAACTTCAGGTCGCATTGGTATCCTTTTCCTTCAGTATACTCGATATGTACAGCTACGTCTTGGCGGGAGGAGGGGATCCACGAATGGGATACATGAATGTGAGTCTGCAGTGATATGTTGACCCTGGTAGTGGCCGGGTTGGGCTTTCTCATCGTCTTTGCCAGGCGGGTCTTACGCATCCCACGCTCAAGTGCTACTCAGGTACATTACGCTGTATAACTGGGACACATGGGCCCCCCCCCCCCCCAAAAACCGCAGCTAACACTAATTGGCGATTATATGCTATCCCTCCCGGCGGCGCTGTTGAGCCGACAGCGCAGACAAGTATGGCCCTTTGGACACGGCCTAAGCCTAGCCAACCCCCCAGAAGCATATGCAACGTTGATTGTTTGGTTATGTACTACAGTTTCATGTTCGGCACAGCAGAGTTCCGAAGCTGCGCTTCCAAAGTTTGTGTTTGGGGAAGGGAGGGAACCGTCTCCGGGCTAGCACCGATAATGTACATGTTGCACTGTGAAATGTTATTTACTGTGATACCTGTATCGGGATATGGCTGAAGAGAAAGGGAAATATAGGCTGGTTACTTGGAATGTGCAGGGATTGGGAGCGGTACAGTAGTGGCACAGGGTACATGCCTTCTTGCTACGCCAGCATGCTCACATAGTATTCCTGCAGGAGTCCCACCTAACGCAGTCCGAAGCGCACACGTTACGGAAAAAATGGAGAGGAACCATCTTTTCCACTACGTACTCTGCCTTCTCCAGGGGGGCCACGATATGGGTGAGATACGGTACCCCTTTCGTAGAAATGGAGGAGGGTGGATGAACAGGGACGCTACATACTAGTAAAGGGCACACTAGATGGTACAATGGTGGTCTTCGGTAGCATCTACGTCCCGAACTTTGAGCAAGACAGATTTCTTACAACCGTCAGCCGGGCCCTGGCAGACTGGATAGATATCCCCTGGATCCTGGGGGGTGACTGGAACATGATACTAGATGTGGACCTGGACAGGTCACACCCCCCCCTCCAGGCGACAGGAGTACATAAACTGTCTGACACGTTTCGGACATGGATTCAGGGATGGGGCATGAGAGATGTATGGCGTACGTTACACCCGGCACACAAAGAATATTCGTACTATTCCCCATTGCATAACCTACATACCTGGCTAGATAGATTCCTCTGCACCGACTCCTTACTGACAAAATGTACGTCCTCAGCCTCTCTCGCCAAAACCTTTTCGGACCATAGGCCGCAAACACTAGATCTACACTGGGGTAGGATACCCTCACCGGTCCCCACCTGGAGACTCAACCCCTCCCTACTTGAAGATGGCGTGTTCCGCGCACACCTTGCTGACACGTTGGCCAATTACTTCCAGGAAAACTGGGACTCTACGTCCTCGGACCTGGTGGTATGGGACGCAATGAAGGCTGTGCTCAGGGGCGCTGCGATAGGCAGACTGGTGGGATCCAGACAGGAAATGCATGGCAAACTATGTGACGTGGAGGACCGCTTGAAAAAGCTTGAGACTGAGGCAGGGAATGACCCAGAGCGCAGGGGTGACTTGCAATTGTGTAACGTAGAGCATGCAGAAACCCTAGAAACCTTACGGGTCATAGACTATGGGGACTATCTGAGACGACAGCAGGCGGAGGCGGATAGATCCGGGGCACTGCTAGCCCGTCTGATCCGAGACACCCCTGAGGTCCCGGTAATCATGAGCATCCGGGATGGAACAGGCAGACAGGTGCATACACAACTAGAGATCAACACTGTGTTCAAGACCCATCTGGAGGGACTCTATGCTCCTCCCCCTGCAGATACTAGAGATGATATGTTAGATTTCCTAGGAGACTTGACATTTCCGACCCTGACCAACGACATTCAAACGGCCCTAGCCGGACCCATAACGCAACAGGAAACAAAAGTAGCTATCCACACACTTAATCGGGGTAAGACTCCGGGCATAGATGGGCTACCGGGGGGAGTTCTACCAAACCTACTTCGAGACCCTGGTACCTATCTTAGAACGAATTTACAAAACTGCTTTTGAGGTCGGCCATTTGCCGGTCACGACCATGCAGGCCTTGGTGATATCTATTCCGAAATCCGGTAGAGACACCCTTGACGTGACCAACTATAGACCCCTCTCCATGCTTTCCTCGGAATATAAAATACTCAGCAAAGCTATTGCCTTACGAATACAAGCCCATCTACCTGGCCTGATCCACACTGACCAATGTGGCTTCCTCCCAGAGAGAAGCACCTCAAAATACGCGACGGCTGCACGCCCTAATGTCAACCACCCCACAAGAACTGCCGCACGCGGGCTGCATAGCCCTGGATCTCCGACAGGCATTTGATTCCCTGTCATGGGACTTTATGTTTGAAGTTCTAGGCCGATTCGGCTTCCCGGATGCCCTGATAAAATAGATTCGGCTGTTATATACGAACCCAGTGGCTAGAGCACGAACTGGCGGACACACCTCGGACAGCTATAACGTTCACAGGGGCACCCGACAGGGATGCCCGCTATCGCCATTGCTGTTCGTACTTACATTAGAACCCCTAGCGGATGCACTCCGACATTGGGCAGCGGAGACAGGCATACCAGTTGGGGATACCCATAACTTGCTCTCCATATATGCCGACGATATACTGGTGTTCCTCCGTAATTTACAAGGAGATCATTCCCGACTAGCGACCATCTTTGAAAGTTTTGAGACAATCTCTGGCCTGGCCATAAACCCAAGTAAATCCCTGGGCTTCTTTTTCCGGGATGGACAGCAGCCTACCCATGTACGGTTTGGGCCCTATGAGATCCAGGTAGCGCCCACCACGTTCAAATATCTTGGTATCAACGTATATCGGAGTCCCGAAGACCAGATTGAGGGCAATGTGCGGAGAGCAATTAATGGCCTTCGAGGTAGCGTGAAATTTTGGACATCCCTGCCCCTCTCTGTGATGGGCCGGGTGGCGATCTCAAAGATGGTCCTGCTCCCCAGGATCTTGTACTATTTCGTAAACCTGCCGGTGCTACTCCCACAACAAATTTTTACCATGTTGAACACGCTACTCATCAATCTCGTATGGGGGGTCAGGAAGACGGCGTATCAGCCTCAAGAAACTACAACTGAATACCAGACAAGGGGGTCTGGGAGTGCCAGACCTGCGTAGCTACTACTACGCAAGCCAACTCCAATGGTTGACACGCTGGGTGGCGGGTAGGAACCTACATGAGATTGCTTACACAGCAGCCGGAGTGGCACGCGGAGAGCTCCACTCCCTTTTACTACCTGCTGCCAAGATCCCCAGAGACTGCCACCCCCTCCTACGCGTAGCTCTGAAATGTTGGCGGAAAGCACTGTTGTACACGGCAGGGACCACCCCCTACGCGGACAACATTCCCCTTCTAGGACTCCCAACACCACAAGGGAATTTGTCACGAAGCAGATTGCAGCCCTGGACGGCGGCCGGGGTGGACAGAGTAGGAGACCTGTTTGGGGACGACATTTTACTGAATCATGCCTCTTTCGCACAATACACAGGTGCCCCACAACGACTGTACCTTCTACACGCCTCGGTGACCTATGTGAGGCGCACCTGGGCCCCACAACGCACCAGTCCAGCACGAGCTGGTTCATCTCCTCCACTATATGGGAACAGGTGGACACCTAGTACGCTGGCTCTATGTGGGCATTAAGGAACATGCAGCTCTGCCCCTTACTGCCCTTAAGGAGATTTGGGCTACAGATACAGGGGAGGCCATAACAGATGGGGAATGGAAGATTATCCTGGGTCATCATAGGAGGGTGTCCAGAAATGTTAAATTCAAATGTATACAAGCCATGATCCTACATAGGGCGTATCTCACCCCCCAAAGGCTCCACAGGATATTCCCTGCCACCCCCCACAACTGCCCTAGATGTCAGGAGGACGAGGCAAACATTCTCCACATGTTATGGTCATGCCCGAGAATACGCAACTACTGGGGGACGATCAGGCATACACTACACTCAGTAACAGCCCAGCAGATCCCCGAAGGGGCGCTACCCTGCCTGATAGGCCATAGGAAGAGAACTAAGACCTGTAAGGCGCAACTGAAATTTCTGGACTTAGCCCTCTTGTTGGCACTTCGAGTTCTCACTATGAGGTGGAAATCACCCAGATCCCCAAATGTAGAAATGTGGCGGTCAGATATGTTGAAATGGGGCAAAGCAGAAGCTGCGGCGCTGCGTAGGGAGGAAGAGAAGGGCCTTCGTAAATTTCCTGTTGCGCAGGAATGGAACCAAATGCTATTGGAGCTGGAGAATGTGGACCTAGAGCTGTCACAGTGATATCCAGTCTGTTGTATGCCAGACCCATGGACTCCCCGCACAAGTAGATACTTAGACAGGTTGTATTAATTAACCAGGCCTGATGATTGTATTACCCACTAAGAAACACTGAACGCAAATGTATCCCACCTAAGGAATGTGTACAAAGGAATAGCCGGAAGACAGGGTGGGAGGAGGGAAGGGTTTGAGGGACAGTTTATGGGCAGGCGATACTGCAATTTGATTGCTACTTTTTACTGATGTGATGAAACCACATCTGGCAAAAATGTAAGACGTAATGAACACTCGGACACGGCTATAATATGCCTAAGTTAAGTTAAAGAAAACGGAAAAGACTGATGCAATGTAACTTGTATACATGTAACTTGAAATAACTGTCACAGTCACGAATAAAGAGTTTAAAAAAAAAAAAAAAGAGTTGTAATGGTTATCAACAGGAATGGCAGTGCACTTGAATCAGAGAAGATCACAGTGATATCAGTAAAATGCAGAACGTTATGAGTCCAAATTGTCTGTCTGAATAAGGTTTCTGGCAGAATGATCCAGCTTGCCCCTGGAAAAGTCAGATTGATAACTGCATATAAAGTCTGAGAATGTATGTCTGAATGGTTATATAAGATAGACTGGTGGGGAGATCGTAGGGCAATGGCAGGGCACTAGGAAGCAGCTGGGAATAAGGAATAACTCCAAAGGGCAGCAAGTATGGGATGGCAGAAAAAATAACGGGGGTGGGGTGTCAATGTAAGAATGATTCCTACACAGATATGGTTGATAACAGTTGAACAAGGTACAAAGGAGTTCTTTGGATGAGTCAACTAAGTGATGGGGAGGAAGTAAAGCCCACAAGTGTGGGTACCTCATGGACTGCCGCCCCTACCCCCGTCACAATCTATATATTATAATCTGGCAGCTCACTGTAGTCATTTCTCCCATTTCTTTGCTTCAATCCTCCTTCTGTAAGCGTTTTGGGCCTCAAGCATTTCTCTTCTTTAAGCCCTCTCCTATAGAAGTCTCTGCTGTGGACATCTTTTTCTATGCTCATTACACTGCATCTTTGCCATTCACTCTTAGTCTTATCCATATCACTGTGGCGCATAGCAGTCAGTTCTTGCAACTAAATGCAGGAGGCAAAAGTGTGCTGCATTTACACCCAAGGGCACATCATAGGCAGAATGCCACCCTTATAAACATCATTATGCCTGTGGGGGGGGGTGGGGGGGGAGTGGGCGGTGCTTGTTGGCCAATCCTATGCTTACAATTAACAAAAGTGGAAACGTCTGTTGTGCTGACATTTTTTCGTGTATGAACAAAGCAGAGAACACTATAAAAAGATCAATCACAAAGAGTATTCGTGTTTTAACATTTAGCTTTTGCAAACTGGTCTCAACAAGTGCATCGGGCCAATTGGGGGGTAGGGGGGTGGAGTGGTGGTAAAATAACTACTTGAGCAGTAGTAGTTTATTATGTACATTTAAAATTTCTTACAAAGAAAAAAACATTGGCAAAAGCCGGTCATAAAGCAAGTACCAACATTCCTTTCAGAATGGTGTGTAGGCACGACAGACTTACAGATAAAACATTAATGGCAAAAGATTATGAGTAAAACAGGTGTATAATAATTCATAATAGTTCTGCCAATTATTTGCCATGGACACTACGATAACCAAGTGATAGGAAAATTAGGTTTATAATAAATAAGATTTAGTACTTTACAAGTAGTTTAGAGAATGTAGTTGCATACTCCCTGCTGTTGTGCGAGTGCATTTCAAATTTCAAGCAGCACGCCAAGTGCAAGGAGACTAAACAACTATTTGCAATCTGTCATACACAAGATCCAAAAATGTAATTGGTTTTCCAATGCAACAATTTGTTTGCAAGTTACAACAGGACTCGATTGCTTCTCTTACTGTGTGAGAAAGTAACATTATGAAGACAGACGCATGGTACTTGCTGCGTATATCTTGTAACTTCATATTCTGAAGTTCTTATAAAGCATAGGCTATCTGAAGGCCTCCCAGAACTCGAACCAACATCGCTTTCGCCAAATCACAAGGAATGGGGAACTAGTTCTTAACAGCTAGGTTTTCAAGGCCTTACGGATGAGAGTTCATGGTTCAATTGGCGTAACTAAAATGGTAAAGTGTTCCAAAGTTTGGGGGCCATGTAGGCCACTTAAAGACCTCCCTATCGAGACCTTAAAATCTTGGGGCCATTCTGCCGGGGTGCTGAGGATGATCTGAGAAGCCTACCTGGAATATTTGAGGAGGCTAAAGGTCTAAACAACGAGGGGCCTTTGTTGTACAGTACTCGGGGAATGATGAATAAGGCTTCAGATAAAATGTGTTCCTAAGTATTGTGCTTAAAGTCACAACATCTACAAGATTTAGATAGCAGATCATGGTTGACCCAAGGCCATTCAGTGGGATATAAAGGAAACAAAATCTTAGATATTTCTGTTTAACTCTAGCTTCAAGATTGAAATAGGTGTAATGATGCCTAACCTGAAGATGGGAGTCCTGGAAAAGGACTATAGGTTTGTAATGTGATACTTCAACTAGGTCCCCCATTACAGACGAGGCACGAAGTAGATTTCTTTTTGTTCTTTGGCAATTGAGTTTCGTCATGCCCAATAGATTATGTAGGGGAGACCGACTTTAGCGCCAATCAAAGAGTCAACAAGTTAGTGTAACACAAACTAGTGCACTGCTGGCCAATTGAGCCCAACTGGCAACATTGTGGCTAGACTAGTAAAAAAGTTGTGACAGCTCTAACAGCTTAGTGAACGCAATTGGTTCCGCCAGAAACGCTCGCCAACTGTACGGCAGTGGCATGTAAGGCACAACAAATGAAACAGCTTGAACCCGTTTTGTTAAATGTAGTCTGTGATCTCTTCCTAGTGCCAAACGGCCTTTCGACCTGCACACTGACAGTACTTGCAGCGTTGTACATCAGCGGGTGTCAACTCACAACCACATACTTTGGCCAGTGAGGTGAACAATAGAGGATCCTCTGGTTAGAGTGGCATAGCAACGGTAAAGTCGTGGCCGAAGCAGTACTTCGACAGCTCTACAAACTGTGATACTACAGCTCGGGTTCTCTGACAGGACTACACGCATCACTGGACAATCTACAATACAAAACCCAATTTGCGCATAACAATATACCTCTAGTTTGTCACAGTAACATCAGTCTATTAAATAATACCACCAACACAACAAACGTGTGGTTAAAACAGTTAAGAACAACGACGTACACTGGACAAGAGGTTGAAAATTGTATTTAGTGGTCGCATTAAACTAGATGATCTAATTACATACCTTAAATCAATTTAAGATACATCGTTCCCTTAACGCTAACAATAGGTGAATAGGCCAAGAGGAAAGACAAGCCGATTGCTGTTCAATGTGAAGAAAGGGTTTGCAGCATAAAGGCCCACTGCCCTTTTAAAACAAACAGTACAATAGTGTGCATAATGACATCGGTGAGTCCAAAAATAAACTGCCAAGCCAGCGCAGAGACACACATCCCGTTGAAGTCAAGCGTGCAATACAACTACATGGGAAGGGTACAATGAAACAAGGTACCATGAGGTTTTGAATGTATTAAATAGAGTAAAATCCAACTGACAGTGTTGTATTTTGGGCCTGAAATTTCAGCAGAGATGTAACAGCCCCCCGACAACGACCACATCTTAAGGCTGGGAGGAATCCGAAAAATAGTAACTGCTCAATCAGGGCATCAAGATTCCTCACCGACCAGTCTTACAACCCGTCGCTCGTGCACCCTCGTAAAATCTTGGATTCCAATCCCCAATGCCTCCTCTCACCGCAGAAGACACCCCAAAGGACAGAAAACGCTCTACACTGAGAAAAGCGGCCGTTGGAAACAAGTCCGCTCTCCGGTGGTTCGCACCTTGCCCGGCGGTCTCCTCGGCTGGGATGGGGTCTTCTCGCCGCTGCCTCGTCCGCTGCAAGCCGCTCGCCTGCTCTCCCTCGACTCCGCTTCCCGGTCGTTGCCCTCTCCCGTCTCCAGAGCGCCCGACAGGAAACAGACGTTTTCTGGCAAGCCTGCAATAACGATGCGTCACTTCCGGCAGCCGCTCTGCAGCTCGAGCGTCTACTGCCGCCTCTGGAAATTTCTCGAAAGCGCACAATAAACGTGTACTACCCGCCCAACCGGTATATCACTCAATGCCTGATGCTCGAGCAGTCACCCGGGGCGCCTTATTTGAATTACGTATTTGTATCTTTTTATATGTCTGTACACTGTAGCCAATCCTGATATTTTTTAGTGTTTAACATTCCTGGTATCCATATTTTTTCAGCCACCTCTTGGAAAAACGTGAAGCTGCTATACGTGCATCAAAGGTTCATATTTCTTACATGCCCACCGGGCAAACCACGATCATATACGTAATCCTGTTTTTCAATGATTTTCACTTTTCTAGAAAGCAACATTACAATATATTTAAATAGGATCGTAGTTTTAAACGTAGGGTCCTAAAATGGTGTTGCAGGGGAAATCATACCAATTTTTTCGTACCACTCTGTAGTGATGAAGGTCCACACAGGAGGTTGTAATTCAGTAAGATTTAGTCAAGCAGGTAACAAGTAAAGTCCAGCACATCAAACAGTTAAGTTGTAAATCAGAGCCCCACCAGGAGCAGCATGTCAGTTGCTCAGCCCATGTCCAACTGTCACATCACCTCTGTGTCCCAACATTCCGAGGCTCATCCAGACTCCAACATTCTATTGGGCACAGAGCACAGGAACTGGCTGAGCAGGAGGAGAATCAAAAATTAGCTAGCATTCTGTAATGTTTCTCCTTTGCCCCCACACTACACACTGAGACTCTGTAAATGATAACTTCTTTATTTGCATTAGTTATCAAGCAAATCGAGCATTAGGGCGCCGAGCGTCTAACCAACAATCGCTCCGGTCGCCAACTGCCGTTCTCTCCCTTCGCGCCTTCACCAAACTCGCTTCTGCGCCTGCGCGCGCCTCACGCTCTCGTCTATAGCGTGACGCGTCATCGCGTTCACGCTCATAGACTAGAGCGCATACTACATATCTCCCCTTTTCAACAATAAACAAAATAACCTTTTTCCCAACTCTCACTGAGTGTCCATGGTCCCCAATAGTCTCTGGAGGGCACTCATGTCTGGATGTCTATGACTAGTGTCCACTCATTTCAAAGTCTCTATATCGTGAGGGCACAGTGACCGCCCTGCCACTACGGGTGTGTCTTACCGGCATGTTCTCTTCCACTTCTCTTTCTCCTCCTGATCTCGCACCGTCTCTCTGATCTCCGCTTAGTGTTACCTCGGTCAGTGCACCATCTCTGGCTGTAAACCCTGTGATTGGGTTTTCCGTCTCACTGTCCTCTCCTGTTCCATCGGGCAGGACTTCATCACTTTGCTCTGGTCGAGGCCTGGTTTCACGGGAATCCACTTGTGTCTCTATCTCCTCCATTTTGGGCCACACAACTATCTTGTTTACTCTGGCCATGCGGTCTTGTGACCACACCCTGCCGTCGCTGAGGAGTGCTGCCCTGCCTCGCACCTCCTTGACCTGTAACGGCTGGCTATACTTGCTTTCACCTTTCTTTTGTAGGGTAGGGAGTTTAACCCTGACCCACTCTCCTTCTTCCAGCTCTGCCTCTTTCACATTGCGACGTCTGTCATAGTGTGCAGCATAGATCTTTTGGGCCTTTTCCAAGTTGTGCTGAACCACCGCTGGGGACCATTTGCTAGTGATGGTCTTCTCCCTCCACACTACATTGTCCCGGGTGAACGGATGCCGTCCTCTCAGCACTTGAAATGGACTGTACCCCACAGCCGTGGGGGTGATCCTGTAGGCCCACAGCATACTCATCACTTCGGTCTCCCAGTCCTTTCCCTGCGTGATGGCCGCCTGTATGGAGCCCATTAGCACGCGGTTGAACCGCTCCACTTGACCATTGCATGCTGGATGATATACTGCCGTGTGTTTAGACTCAATCCCATTCCTCTTCATGAACCTGATCCATTTGTCCGAGACAAACTGCGGGCCATTGTCACTGAGGATGTTTTTGGGAATACCTTCTCTTAAGAACACCGTCGTCAGGAATTTCAGAATCGTGTCCGTATCCATGGATTCTTGAATGTCCACTTCAGGCCATTTAGAATACTTGTCTATTACCACACATAAATACTTGTTCACACCTTTGCTGTCCAGTACAGGTCCTAATATGTCGATGGCCACGTTCTCCCAGGGGCCCTGTGGCGTGTCAAACTTCCCTAAGGCGGGTCGGAGTGGTCTCAGTACTTTATCCGCTCCTTGGCACTGGCCGCATTCTCTTACTTGCCTTTCTATGTGGACATCCATGCCTGGCCACCAATACATTTGCTTGACACGTGCCTTGGTCTTCACGATACCCAGGTGCCCCTCGTGAAGTAGAGTTAATAATCTGGGTATTATTGAATCTGGAGGCACGACCCTCTCACCTCTGTAGATGAACACTCCCGAGTCACTCAGGGACAGCTCTTCTCTCATTTCATAAAACGTCCGTACTCCATCGGTGAGCCTCCTTTTGTCAGGCCAGCCCGACGTCAGATGTCTCTTTAACTCTACCTTTTCCACGTCCTGATCATAGGCTGCCGCCCATTCCTGGATACTTATCGACTTCTCATGGTCCTCCATGCTGGCCACCATCTCTTCCTTATCCAGGGCATCCACCGGCGCCACTTCCATCGCCGCAGCTCTGCTGAGATAATCCGCGACCCTGTTCTGCGTTCCTGGTAGGTACTCCACATCATAGGTGTAATCGAGCAGCTTCAGAGTCATCTTTGCTATTCTCGGGGTCGCTGTCTCATGACCCGAGGACGTCAAGACTTTGATCAAGGGTTTATGATCGGTTTGAAGCTTGAATCTTGTGCCCCACACAAACTGCCGGAACTTGCCTAAGGCCCAGGTGACTGCCAGCATCTCTTTTTCAATGACGCTGTACCTTTGCTCCGTCGGGGACAACGCTCGTGAAGCAAAGCTGATTGTTTCAGTAGCTCCATCCTCTCTCACTTGCGCCAACACCGCTCCTAAGCCCTTATCACTGGCATCTGTAGTCACCACGGTCTTGCCCATGGGGACATACCCTTGCAGTGGAACAGCATGGCTGATGCAGTCTTTTATCGTATCAAATTCCAATTGCGCTTCTGAGTCCCACTCAAACTTTGTCTTGTCTCTGATGAGTTGCCTCATTCTATATGTCCTGGTGGCGAAGTGCCTCACAAACTTGCTATAATACTCGGCCATTCCAAGGAATGACCGCACTTCCTCCTTGGTGCTGGGAGCCTTGGCATCTCTTATGGCCTTCACATTCTGTTCCTTGGGTGAAATTCCAAGCGTGCCAATCTCATGACCCAAGTATGTCACTGTGTGGGTCCCAATCTTGCATTTGCTCAATTCCGCTGTTAGCCCCCTGTTTTGCAGTACTCCCAGAACTCTATGCAGCTTGCTGTCGTGATCTCCTTTAGAAGAGCCCATCACCAGGATGTCATCCTGAAAGTACTGTACCCCCGAAATGTCCTTGAACAGCCGATGCATCAGCTTCTGGAATACCGCCGCTGCGGATGCCAGGCCAAAGGGCATCCTCCGGAACTGGTAGCACCCAAAGGGTGTAATGAAGGCTGTGTACTTCCTACTCGACGGATGCAGCTCAATCTGATAGTATGCAGATGTGAGATCTATGGTGGAGAAGTGGGTTACACCTTTCGTCTTGGCGAACATCTCCTCGATCCTGGGCAGGGGAAATCTCTCTACTATGAGATTTTTGTTGAGTTCGCGGAGGTCAACGCAGAGACGAACCTGTCCATTGGGTTTCTTGACCACCACCAAGGGGGATAGCCACTCCGCACTGTCCACCGGTTCTATGATGCCTTGCTCTTCCAGCCTCCGAAGTTCTTGTTGTACCGCTCCGCTAGTGGATATGGGTATGTTTCTGACTTTGTGCACCACTGGTACTGCACCCTCCTTGAGGACCATTCTGTGGACGAACTTGTCCAGTTTTCCGACTGAGCCATCGAAAACTTTGGGGTATGCAGATTTCCAGTCTTCATCTCTCGTGAGGGGCCACTCGTCCGTCAAGAGAATCTGCTCTTTTCCACCTGGGTTGAGTATGATTCCTAGATCTCCTGCGTCTCTCCACCCCAGCACTGAAGGACCTCTCTCTGCCACATACAGGGTGCACGTGGCTGACCTCCCTCTGAATTCAAATGCAAAGTCTCGGCACCCCACCAGTGGAATGGCATTCTCGGTATACGAGATTGGTTTGATGTCCGGCGGCCATAGGTCTGGCCCCACTACTGGCACGAAGTCTTCTTCCCAAATGGATCTTTGCACGATAGTCCAAGGGGATCCTGAATCGACGGCCACATGTACCTTCACTCCCCCTATCAGCATGTCCGTGCGAGGCTTATCTCTTCGCTTCCCCGCCACTTCTAGCACCTGGTCCTCGATGCCTAGCACCAAATCTCCATCTTCCAGGTCGTCCTCCTCGCTGACGTCTGCTGTGGCCGCATCGACGCACTTGACCGTGGATTTCTTCCCCTTCTTGCGGCATACCTTTTCAAAGTGGCCAACCAGGCCACAAAACGAGCATCTGGCGCGGAACGCGGGACATCGTTTATCCTGTGCCGAATGTGCCGTGCTGCCACATCTGTAACATGCAAACTTGTTGTCTGAGCCGGGGCGGACCGTCTGTTTCCCTGTCCATCTCGAATCCTTCCTCTGGTCTCCATACATCCCTCTAGGTTTGCTGGGCTGGGGCGCCTCGTCTATCTTGTTAATCATCTGTCTCGGTGCGCCCTCTCGTTTGGCTGCATCAGCGCCGCGTTTTGACATTTCAGCCTTTTTGACCATAGCAACAACTTCTTTAAGTGATGTCTCGCTCTGCGCCCAAAGTTTGTCCTGGACAGCCCTGCAGGTGGTATGCATGACAATCTGGTCTTTGATATACTCCTCTTGAAGAGCACCATACTGGCACGTGATGGCCAGGCGCCGGAGTGCTGCCACATAATCATCAATCGATTCACCAGTCTCCTGCCTCCTCTGTTGGAAATTATACCTGTCTATGGAGACACAAACTGCTGGACGGTAATGGCTGTCCAAGTCATCTAGTGCGTTTTTAAAGACATCTGTTTCAGTCGCTCCCCTCTCCTTGGGCACCAGGTTCTTGAACACTCTCACCCCTTCCGGGCCCAGGTTGTGGAGTAACAGTCTCTTCTTCCTTTCCGGGGTGAATGCCCCCTCATTTTCATCTTCAAGTGCCTCAATGTAATTTTGAAAGTATTCCTTCCAATCTTCCCATTTTAACTGTGGTTCTCCCGGTCTAGGCAGGAATGGGACGGGGGCCATCAGGGCCGACGCTTGATTCGCCATCCTGGCCTCACCTCTGGGGTCTACCACCTGGGCACCTTGTTGAATGGGTACACCGGATGCTCCTGCACTCCCTGCCGTGTCACCTTGCCCTCTGGGACTACCTGGGGTGTTGTCCCTTATGGCCTGCGTGGGGTTGTCAGTTTGTGCCCCCTCCTCTGTCTTGGGGGTGATGCCTTTGGCTGCCAGGGTGCTAGCTGTACTCTTCGTTCCTTATCCCAGCACTGACCTGGTTGTTGGAGCTGTATTGTAACTTATATTAGTGCTGTTTCGCTACTGCCACGGCCTCTGCTCGTCCTTGTTGCTATTTGTCCCTCTGGTTGGTGTGGGGCTGTTGTAGAGTCCCTGCTCCTGACCACTGTGCTCCCTGGTGTTCGTGGTCCCAGCCTCGTCGCCACTGTAATGTTTCTCCTTTGCCCCCACACTACACACTGAGACTCTGTAAATGATAACTTCTTTATTTGCATTAGTTATCAAGCAAATCGAGCATTAGGGCGCCGAGCGTCTAACCAACAATCGCTCCGGTCGCCAACTGCCGTTCTCTCCCTTCGCGCCTTCACCAAACTCGCTTCTGCGCCTGCGCGCGCCTCACGCTCTCGTCTATAGCGTGACGCGTCATCGCGTTCACGCTCATAGACTAGAGCGCATACTACACATTCGCGCCAAGAATTTTCAATTCTATTAAGGACACGGAGGCGAGGATTATGCTTCTCATTCTTTACTGCAAACATCACAGCAGCCAATGAAAATGCGTATTTTCATTAAATAACAATAAACAACTACATTTCCCATCATGACATGTACATAGGCACGCCCCCATAGTCCATAAGAACCCCTTGCGTGCGGCCATCTTCCTCTTTTTTTGTAGCGAACAAGTCCAAAATAACTTGAATAACATCATAACTCCTCCAACATGGAAGAAAGAACGTCCTCAGGTTGAATATCCTGGCAGTCTTCTGCGTTTAGTCAGATTTCTTGTCTGATCCTGAAACAAAGGAGATGAAACCGTAACCACCGAAAACAACTGGGTGGGCAAGCTGTTACACATAACCAAGCCGGGTGGGATAATCCTCGCCTCAGTGTCCTTAATAGAATTGAAAATTCTTGGCGCGAATGCTAGCTAATTTTTGATTCTATTACAGGACCGGAGGCTTCAGAATATGCTAGTTTAACGCTCATTGAAAACAACAGAGGTAATATCCCCCACCGGCTTATAATAGTACGTCTTAAAAGTGGACTCTGAGGACCAATCTGCGCTGCACATAATGTCCTGAATGCTGGAACCCAACATAAATGATTTTGACGCCATAGCGCCTCTTACAGAATGAGCACCGAATATGGTGATGTCAATGCCAGCTTCTTTCATAATATAACGAAGCCATCTGGCGATGGTGGCGGCCGCCACCGCTTTAAAAGGTTTTTGCAATGCAATCAACAATTGTGAACAGCCCTGAGGCCTGTAGGCCTTTGTGCATTCCTCATATGTCTTCAAACATTGTACCACACATAATTACTCATTATCATGAAATGCATTATAACTAATATGACGTGACATTGTTTTGGTGTGTCCTGTAATGGTAAAGGAAACTCCTTCCGGAGTAAATACTCTACCTGTAACGTCGAGAGCTCGCACGTCCGACGAACGTCTGCATGCTGAAAGGCAAAGTAGCATGGCCAATTTGGCCGATAATTGTTTCCTATTTAACACCTTCAATGCTACAGCGATTCTCCCTTGGTGCTGAACTCCCTTAAATCCCATTGTTCATGACGAGCTCAGCTTGTCATGAGCACACGAGCAGTGTACTGCATGACGAGCTGAGCTCGTCATGAGCATGGAAGGGGTTAAGAGCGTGTTGACAGGCCATCCGTTAAACAATGCGAGGACTAATGAAACATCCCACAAACCTGTATACTTGGGTTTCGGTGGGTTGGCCACCCGAATACCCTTAAGCAACTTGCACACCACTGGGTGCATGCCTACCGGTTTCCCGTCTATCTGGGCATGCCCCGCTGAAATGGCGGACCGGAAATTGTTCACCGATCTATAAGCCAATCCTTCCACTGCTTTATCCGATAAAAAGTTCAACACGTGGGGTAACCCTGCCCCCACGGTATCCAAGTGTCGTTCCACGCACCAATCCACCCAGTTTTTCCAGGCCGAGGAATACCATTTTCTTGTGGATGGTGCCCAGGCCTGCCTGATAAATTCGGAAGTCCTGTTCGAAACACCTGGCAGTTGCCACTGTTCCCTGAAAGCCTCCAAGCCATCAGCTGAAGCCTGCCTTCCACTATCAGTGGGTGTCGCTCCTGATGAGGGCCCAGCAATAGCAATTCCGACTCCGGATGGAGTCTGGGGAGATCGCAACTCCACTGTAATAACTTGGGGAACCACGACTGGGACGTCCACCATGGCGTCACCATGACTATCTCCGCCCGTTGTCTGATCACCTGCGACATTACTCTGGGGATCAACATGAAGGGGGGAAAGGCATATTGGGTTGCCTTCGACCAATCCTGGAGAAAGGCATAGGTCGCTTTCGCTAGTGGGTCCGGCCTCCAACTGAAGAACTGCGGGAGTTGGTATGTTAGTCTGGAGGCAAAGAGGTCCGTCTGGAATGGACCCCAAATATTCTGTATCCACTGAAAGACCTCTGGAAGCAGCTTCCAGTCGCTGTAGTCTCTGAGGTACCTCGAGTTCCAGTCCACCACCTGATTGGACTGGCCCGGAAGATATTCCGCCACTACCGATATTTGATTAGTCAGGCAATAATGCCAAAAATCCTTGGCTATCTGCACAAGAAGCGACGACCTCGTGCCGCCCAACTTGTTGATGTACCTCACTACTGACACATTGTCCATGCAAAGGAGGATACAACAAGAGGTCTACCTCTGGGATAACGTCCGCACGGCGAACGACCCTGCGAGCAGTTCCAAGCAATTTATATGCAAGGCAAGCTCCTGTGGAGACCATCTGCCGCCTGTGGAGATGTCTCAGCAGCGCGCCCCCCAGCCCCACCGGCTGGCGTCGGACTCGATTATGACTTCTGGTTGGGAGCCGAAAATCGCTCTGCCGTTCCAGGCGTCTACATGGCCTAGCCACCATTGTAGCTCGGTTCGTACTTCCTCTGATAGAGGGATGATGTCCGAATAGGACAGTCCCTTCTGAAGATGTCTGATCTTTAGCCTTTGCAGGGCCCTGTAGTGAAGAGGGCCCGGGAATATCGCTTGGACAGATGAGGCCAATATCCCTACTACTCTGGCAATTGCCCTGAGAGTTACTGTCTGATTGCTCAGCAACTTCCGGATTTCTTTCTTGAGATCCTTCAGTTTCGCCTTTGGAAGGCACAGCTGGGCCGACATCGACTCTATTGTGAAACCCAGGAAATCTATTACTTGAGTGGGAACTATCACTGATTTCTTTGGATTGATGACAAACCCTAAGGTTTGAAGCAGCGTTGTCGTAAGGGCGAGGTGCTGCAGAAGAACCTGTTGACTCTGTGCCAGTATCAGGATATCGTCCAGATAAATTATGAGACGTATCCCCCTCTCCCGTAGGTGAGCCACAACCGGCTTCATTATCTTGGTGAAACACCAAGGAGCTGAGGAGAGCCCGAAAGGCAGAGCCAAATATTCGTACCATTGGCCGTTCCACCTGAACTGTAGGCACCTGCGATGCGGAGGGAAGATGGGAAAGGAGAGGTAAGCGTCTTTGAGGTCCAACCTGACCATCCAGTCCCCTTCCTGTAGCAAGTCCGTTAAAAGATGGATGCCTTCCATCTTGAAGTGATTGTACGTTAGAAATTGATTGAAATCCTTGAGGTTCAGAACCAGTCTGTTTCCACCTCCCTTCTTTTGTACAATAAAGATGTTGCTGCAGAAGCTGCGAGGCCCTTGGATGACTGGTGCTATCGCTCGTTTTTGCAGCAAACCAACGATCTCCGCCTCTATAAAACTGCGATCTTGTTGGGAAAAATTGAGATCTGCAGGCGTACCTGATTGAACAGGACGAGAATAAAACTCTAAGTGAAAACCCTGCACTGTCTGTAACACCCAGGCGTCCTGTGTTAAGTCCTGCCACAGCCGAAGGCAGTGTTGAGTACGACCCCCCAACGGAAGAAGAGAAAGGTCTGAAACGCTCACTTGTGTTTTGCTGAAATTTGAAGTTCGCTCTGTTGTTATTCGACTGGAAGCATCCCCTGTTGAACCTCCTGCGGGAGGGGTAGAAAGTCCCGCCTCTGGTGGAGTCGTAGTCGCTTCGTCCCCGACCAAAATCACCTCTCTGGGAGCCTTGGGGACCTCCACGGCCTGACGAGCGACCCCTGCCTCGTCCGGCCCTGTTAAAAACACCCTGGCTAAGGGCTCTCTTGATCCCTGTCTGCGCCTTATCCAAGGCCATGAAAGTTCCGACGTACTTAGAGACGTCTTTTACGAACTTGTCGCCAAAGAGCTGACCCGCCGCTAGGGGTCCTGGTTCCGCATCTGCCAACTCGGTCAGGTTACTATCCATCTTGATCAAGAGAGATTTTTGCCTCTCGGAAGATATGGTGCAGTTGGCGTTGTCACGAGGCATATGGCCCTCTGGGTCCATCCTGCCAATATATACAGATCTACTGGGGTAGAGGATTCTTTGGCCGCTAAGGCCATCTCTAGAATCTTGGCCAAAGGGCCCACCACATCCAGCATTTTGTCCTGGCATCCTCTCCATGCTCGGTGAAGACCGCGCTTAGGGTCCTTAGAAAATTTGCGGAGAAAGGTCAAGAGGCTAGCATCTATCTCTGGCGTTTCCGCCACCTTGTCTGGGAGTTCTGGCCGTGGACACTCCGATTTTAGGCGATTGCGCACCTCTCTTGGGAAACTCTTCCTAAGGTTCTCATGCAGATATGCTGAGACTGCGGTGGGAGGCACCCATTCAGAGGATCTGGGGTGCATGATATCAGAAGGGTCGAAGGTGAATGGGGTATTGGCAGGTGTCGCCCCAGTTGGCTGAGGTGTCTTCGCCTTTTTTGGTGGAGGAGGCTCCTCTGATGTGTCCGTGTCGGTGTCCGTGTTCGTGGTGTCAGTATCGGTATCCGTGTCGGCATGGGTCTTACGCTTGGCTTTAGCCTTGCCCTCTGAATATGAATGGTCAGCTGCCTCACTGGCAGGCAACGCCGAAAGCGCTTGCGCATGTGGCCACTTAACAGTGTCGTACGAGCCTTGACCAGATGCAGATGCCTCTGCTTTCTTCTTCTGCGGCTTGTCATAGCCGTGTCTCTTGGCGAAGCCCTCGAGCTGTTTTCTTTTAGGGCGTAGAGCTGCTGCTAGGGCCTGTTGAACAGTTTGTGGGACCGTGGTCTCCATAGCCCTGTTGACTGAGGACTGGACCGAAGCGTCCAAAGCATTAACCAAATTGTCCTCCAAAACAGCCTCCTGCTGTCCTTCATATGTCTCCTCCTCAGCATACTCCCCTGGGTATTGCTCCCACTCAGCCATTGTCAGGGGTGGCGTGAAACCTCAATACTTATGTGAAACACAGATGAAACAGGGTTCTAATATTCCCCTATTTAGCCACCAGGAGGGTAATGGGGGGGGGGTCAGCCCACCTGCACACAAAGTTAAGTCACTTAAGACCCCCTCAGCAAAGCTGTAATCTGATGGGTCAGAGACCCTGGCCAACTCAGTAATCGACATAGCGTGTGCTCACTCTTTCCTGGCCTGTATTTTACTACCTGCTCCAGACGATCTCTAGGGCAGACCGAAGACCGTCCCTAAATGCGTTAGAAATGCTTGGATTTTCGTGCGGAACACACGCCGCCCAAATGCGACTGAAAATCGCCCAAAAACCAGCCCAATTTAGCGCGATGGGGAGCGCGTGTGTGCCGAGAGCCACCCGGTCAACACAGCGTCACAGGGCGATGAGGGGAGCCCTTGCGCCTGCGCGTGGAGTGCGCGAGAGTGAGGGGAGTCGGAAAACCACCGGGAACCGAGGCTCATGAAAGTAAGGTATCGTTCTGCCCCCGGTCAACGACCGCTACCTCCACACGCTGAAACTGCGTGATTCTATGCCACAAGGAATGCAATTAAATAAATAAATAAGTAAAGCGGGCCAAAGCGACGCACTCGCAAGCAAGCGCTCGCCCGCTAAAGCACAATCCCTCAATTCTAATCAGAGTGGTTATAGACAGGTACAATTAAGCCATGAATTATGCATAAACAAATCTTAAGCATTATTAATAAGAAGCAGTGGAACCACAAAAATGCTAAACAGCAGATAGAGGGAACAAGTGCACTTATCTCGCTGTGAGCAGCAAAGAAAGAGGAAGATGGCCGCTCGCAAGGGGTTCTTATGGACTATGGGGGCATACCTATGTACATGTCATGATGGGAAATGTAGTTGTTTATTGTTATTTAATGAAAATACACATTTTCATTGGCTGCTGTGATGTTTGCAGTAAAGAATGAGAAGCATAATCTGAAGCCTCCGGTACTGTAATAGAATAGTACTAAACCTTAGATATGCAGGATACCACATATCCCCTTTCCTTCCAACGGAAGCACAAATCCAATGTATGAATAAACTATAGCGAGAGAGAACCAAGGAAGAATCAACTAGGAAGAACAACAGAGGAACAGAAACAATGTCAAGGAAAAGAGTAAGCAAAGTAGAGCGAAGAGACAGGTGGAAGAAGGCAAGGGGGAGGTAAAGAGCAAGTGTACACAAATGGGAAGGACCCAAACTCTTCAACAACGAATACAAAAAGGAAGCAAAGAAGTGACCTACCAGAAGAGAGCAAGAAGATAGGTGAAAGAAGCGAAGAGATAAAATGCACGAAAGGAAAAGACGCATAGCCTCCGGGAAGGAGTAAGGAAGTTGAAGGAAGCAGAGATAATGCGAAGAAAACAACCAGAGAACAGAGAGACATAGGCACACCCAGAACTACCCCCAAACATACCCACTGCCCAGGCAGGCAAGAAAGGAAGGAAGAACAAGGCATGACGCAAACCGGACACCAGCCTACACACAAACACAAAGAAGTGGGAATAAAGGATCCCTTCCAGAACAGTGAAGAAATAGAAAGAAAAAACGAATGAGGGAAGGCTGGAGAAATAAGACAACAACAAGCAATGTAAATCTAGAAGCCAAGGATGAGAATTATGTATAACAGCACGAGGAAAACTGGACATAAGGAAAAACAGAGAATAGGCAAAGTAGATACATACAGTATAACTATTACTTCCCCCCATTTTCAATTAGACAATAACAATACGATATTAGTGTAATATTGCGTTATACAAAACGGCAAAGTAACTGAATGTAGAAAGACAATATCAGCCAATAGGAATGAAACCCATGACCGGCCCCTTCTCCTATGCAAGAATGTGAGGAGCATTGTAAATGGGACTATGAAACATAGTGTGAAAGCCTGAGAAAGGACAACCCCCATGTAGGGGTACAATGTAGTGCAGAGTGGAAATGGGTAAAAAACCCATAAGACGCACCCTGAGTGAGGGTAGCCATGTAAATGTAAATGGGAGTAAACCCAAGCAACGGTGCCCTGTGGAAGGGTACCTGTATGAATGTAAATGGGATTGAAACCCATGGAACGGTGCCCTGTGTAAGAGTGAGAACCGTGTGTAGCCCTGAATGCAAGAATATGTGGGCAAATGGGGCTTGCACCCATTCCCATTCCTGTGTAGGGAAACATATAAAGTGTATTGAACACAAAGCAAGTAAGAAAAAATGTGTGTATGAGCTAATGGGGCTAGAACCCATTGCCATCCCTACATAGGGAAGAAACATAGTGAAAACAACCAATGTATTCATGTAAATAGAACGATGAACCCCGAAGGTGAGTACCTGGAGTCCAAGACCGTTAAACACACCATAACATCTCATGGTAGATAAGTGTGAATAAAAATAATTCCAAAGTGAAATGTACAAAAAAACAAAACATGAATGAATGCTGCCTAAATATAGCCAAGCATATCATAGTCATAGGTACTGAAAAGGGTTAATGTTTGTTGACTGTTGACGTTTTAAAGGTGGTAGTGTCACAGTAGTCCTGTGACACCCCTTGGAGTTCGTAAGTACCAAGCTTTGAAGAGATACCAAACAGCTGACCTTGTAGAGTAACTCACTAATGTACCCGGCAACTCAGAGAAGAAAACAAGCATGAAATAATGCCCCACCGGAGACATGGAGTACCAGTACTCAGTGAGTCTGTAGTGGACCAAGAAAGCGCAGTCACAAGTTGTACTCACTGTGTGTGCCAAATGTTTGTTTAAATAGCTTTAAAACTACATTAGGGAAGTCCCAGCATTTCGAAGAGAAGATGGAGAACACCCACGTTAGTTGAAGCCATCCACCTTTAGGTATGGCAAACGAGAGAATCCACGAACTGCAGATTCCGTGCAGCCGCCAACCGCAAAATGGCGGCATGCACAATGCGCTGTGTAGGATGGTTCCCAGCGCGTTCGGGCACCCAAAATATGCCCCTCAGTAAGAGTATGGATGTCGTCAAGGAGGCTTCTAGACATTGAGATGATCTGCAAGTCTCTACTTGAGGTAAGCAGCGTGCGCAAAGGCTAACGACTAAATAACGGTTTAAACAGTCAGAAATCCTGTTGGACCATGTATTGTGTGAGGAGTAAAGTGGTGTAGAATAACTCGCCACATATAGTGCAGAGAAAACACAAAGCAGTCCTCTCCATCCATCGCTACCACAGTCATAAAAATGCATGTGGAGAGACAGTAGAAACACCGATCAGTGAGGATTTACATAAAAGCAGCAGAATGACTCCACTATGTGCCGCATTGAAAGATTCCATTTTGTAGAGCGTAAAGAAGAAATAGTTCAATAACACACAATTTAGATGGCATTAAAGACCAAGCCACACAGGGATAGCTTGGGTAGTCCACTAAGGCAGTGCTGGTTTTAGCACACTGCTGAAGGCATGGAGGGAAAAGTCCCCACCTCAGAAACACAAAATGACCAAAAATTGCAGCCTCTTGTACCATTCCTCAGGAATTAAGGCATAACGTGCTCAGGATCACACAATGTAGCCTGCGTAACACAGTGTCAGCCACAAAGTTCCCAGTCAGACACAGAAGACTCTCATGATGAGCTTAGTGTAAAATGCAGGCAGTCCTTTCACAACAACATCTTGCCACCGTTAAGAAGTAATGGTGAGGTAAACAGCTGTCTGAAAGTCCTTTAAAGCGTAATACAGACTGCATTGGTAAATCTAAAGTTTGTGAAAACAAATGACAATAGCACGGCACACTTGTTTTGGGGCTGTCTGATGGAAAGACATAGGGGCGAAAATACAGAGTCAATAGGTAGTAATACATTAGAGCACTAAACACCAGGGCTAGGGCTGTCCGGTGGTGAGGACACTGGTGGGGCTTAAAGGCATAGTGCTTCATGCTTACTTGTTTCTTGTTGTCTTGTTTGGTTTCTTCAGAGAGACTTGTTTCTTCATTGATAATGTAAACATTGTTTTGTGTCAAACACTCATGTTTCTTGCTCGCAGTTGTTAATTTCCTGTGGATTCCTCTTCGTGTACTTTTTGTTGTAGTTGCTGCTGTAGTCTCAGTAGATTCCGCCATCTCCAGGTCCACTTGTACGTCAGGTACCTGAGATCTGCTTGTAGCTGTAGGTTCGTCACCAACTCGTCGCTATAAAATGTAGTGATGAAGGTCCACACAGGAGGTTGTAATTCAGTAAGATTTATTCAAGCAGGTAACAAGTAGTTTCCCAAGCGCCATCAGCCTTTATTTCTGTTAGTTCTTTCCCTAAGTTAGTAAGGTTGCTAATATATCCCCGCAAATCCTTCCTTTTGTCAGGAATATAAGAACAACACTGTTGAACTTTTAACATGTGTCAGACTCTGCCTCCATTCACTAGAAGTACATCTAAGGCAAGTCTGTTTTGCAAAACCATAGATTGGATAGCAACCATTTCTGTGTCAATAGCAAGAAACCCTCCAGCAGTATCAGTTGATCAACTACAGTTGAAAGCTTCCGAATTTTGTGTGAATTTAGGATTACTTCTACAGAGGGTATTAAAATAGCAAAAATATCAACTATATTTAAGCAGCACTGATTCCCCTTTTCAAGCGACTTTGTCTTTTCTCATTGGTTCCACTGTTTTGATTCACATGATAGATTTTTGGAAAAACTATACCCATTTAACAACATTGTGAAGAGCTGGCCTGGTATACAATGTCCACTAATGTAAGTGGGCACCTTGCACCAGTCCAGACAACCCTTATGGTGATTTAAGAGGTCTCAGACAATCTTAGGAAGCTATCCAAATGGTAGCTGTGGAGAGCAGCCTTCAGGCTTAGTCTTGAAGAAGTGTAAAGCAGATTATTTTACCAGAATGCAATCTTATAGTATAGATTAAATAAAGAGAGAACCACACACTAGTTATAAAAAGATGTATTTATTATATAACACTATCTAGTACGTTACATTGTCTCCCCCTTTTTGAATTCACTCTCCCTGTGTGTCCATGGTGGTATCTTTATTTGCGATTCAGATTTTCTTTTTATTTCCCCATGTCGCTCTTCTATGGAGATAATACAATCCTTCTCTACACTATGTAAAGTGCAAGTCAAGTTATGTTGATGTGCATACACTGTATCTATAGTTAATGTAGGTTGGAAAAAGTCTCCCTTGTTATGTTATGTTATGTTAAGCAGTTTTCTATAGCGCACAGCTGCCGAGGCAAAGGGGCGTCCAGGCGCTGCAAAAGATCGAAAAACACACACAGCAGGTCAATTCGTAGCGAACGTCACCAGACCAGTAGACTACGCTGAAGGGAAGAGGAAGGTTTTAGTAGCTTTCCTAAAGGCAAGCAGGCAGTCCAAAGCCCGAATTTGTACAGGCAGCGAATTCCATAGCCTAGCAGCCAGACAGCGGAACGAGCGCCCACCTACACGGCATAATTTGACTCGAGGGACAACAGCCAAGTGTTGCCCCAACGAGCGAAGCTGCCGGGGAGGGGCATAAGGTATCAGAAGGTCGCTCAGTATCTCAGGGCTGGCAGTTTTCAGGATCTTAAAAGATAGACATAGTGATTTAAAATGGATCCGCTTTTCCATAGGAAGCCAGTGCAACCCTCGAATAGTGGCACCCACAGGACAAGAGCGCGGAAGACCCACCAGCATTCTAGCTGCAGAGTTTTGAACACGTTGCAGACGAAGTATCTCCGCTTTATTAGCCCCTAAAAGAAGGGAACTCGCATAGTCCAAACGCGTTAATATAGTTGCCTGCACGATTAGCTGTCATACTGACGGATCAAAAACTTTCAGAAGAGGTTTAAGTCCTCGTAGTAGACCTACACAGGTGGCGGCTACTTTCTTTGTGTGGGTTTGGAAACTAAGAGTAGAATCCATCCAGACACCAAGATTTTTAACCACTGTCTTGGGCGTAGGCATGTTTCCTAGGGCTGACGGCCACCAATGCTCACTCCACAACGTAGCATTTTTTCCAATCAACAAAACCTCCGTTTTGTTAGCATTTAATTGCAAACAATTGGTGGCCATCCATTCGGCTACCGCCGCCATCCCATCTCTAAATTTGGTGGCTGTTGTAGAGGGCCCTTCAGCTAAGGTAACAACAAGCTGCATGTCATCTGCATATGAGACCAAAGTAAGGCCCTACTGTTTAGCGACAGCAGCCAGAGGATGAACATAGAAATTGAACAGCGATGGACTCAATGCTGAGCCCTGAGGGACCCCCTGCCCGATGGAGTGGGTCTGGGAGAGGAACGGGGGGGCGGACACTCGGAAAGATCTATCCGTCAAAAAAGACCTGAACCATTCCAAGGCCGACCCAGTTACCCCCACTGCCTCTAATCGCAGAAGAAGGATGCCATGTGACACCGTATCAAAGGCGGCGCTGAGATCTAACAGAAACAGCACCGCACTTTGACCGGCATCAAGAATGGTTCGGAGATGTTCAGTTGTAGCCAAAAGAGCCGTTTCCGTGCTATGGCCCGGTCGAAAACCATTCTGCGATGGGTCCAGGGTCTTATTGGAGCTCAAGAATTGAGTCAGCACATTATTGACATGCGCTTCTGCAATCTTGGCCACCCATGGGAGAAGAGATATCGGTCTAAAATTCTCGGGTTTAGAGGAGTCTAGCGCAGGCTTTTTAAGAATGGGTGACACCCATGCCTGTTTCCATGAAACCGGCACAATAGCGGTAGCAAAGGATGAATTAAGTATTTGACAGAGCGGCTCACGCAAAATCGGGAGCGATTCACTAAATTGAGAGGGCTTCAAAGGATCAGAGGGTGAGCCGGTTCTAATTCTACCACTCAGTCTGGTGAAATCCTCCTCGGAGATGTTCGGAATTGCAGACAACATCGGACGAGTCCCCATCACAAGGAGACGAGGAGACGGAATACGAAAGGACGTGTGGAAAGGATTGATAGATGGTTCGTACTTTTTCCACAAAGAACGTCGCAAGCTCATCACACTGCTGCGCAGACACTATGACAGGCATAGTCGCTTTCTTAATCCTGAGATCTTTAAAGATCTTAAAATTGCATTTTGAAGGGTTGGGACTAGACCTTATTTCATTTGCATAGAAAGCCGCACAAGCAGTACAAATAGATCTAAGATAGAGCTTAATTTTAGCAAGTTAGCTTATTTTTTTCTCATATTCATATTCTTCTCCAGTCTCGTTCAGCTTTTTTGCATGCTTTCCTAAGAACAATCAATGAGTCATTGTACCAGGGATTGGTGTTAGAAGTGCGTCCCTTGACCCATCTAGCAGGGATGAAAATATCTAAACCCTTTCTAATCCAGTCGCTAAACGAGTTATAGTCCACCTCGGCAACCAACAGGTCTCCCAGGGGGTTAGCAGTGAGGAAGGCATGAAAGTCTTCTAGCCTCAGCTTACGCCATGGACGTCTAAAGACCGGTTTGCCTATGTCTAAATTAAAAGGCTCTGTGGCCGATACTGACATCTCTACCAAGGAATGATCGTTCCAGCCCATGGGCTTAGGCACTTCAACCTTCATGGCTTGTAAGTTGGAAAAAATAGGGTCTAATAGATGACCAGCTACATGCGTGGCGCCTGATACTACTTGGACCAGCTGCAGTGCTTCAGGTCCGCTAGTAGACTGCAGATGGTACTATCCTGTGTAAGATCAAAATGGAGATTGAGGTCTCCAAAAATACTGAAATCAGCAGATCCCACCACAAGCGTACTAACATTCTCCAAGAAAGCATCTATAAATTTAGTAGCCGGCCCTGGAGGGCGGTTGACCAAAAGCCCAGAGAGGGTCAAGTGCGGGCTTATAGACACCCTAAAGCGAGCGCATTCACAACCGTCAATGTCTTCCTTAATGAGCGAGCAGGAATAGCGGGATTTAAAGATTACAGCAATGCCTCCCCCCTTGGAGTCCCTATTTATAGTGCAGATGGAATAGCCCGAGGGGAGAGCGAGATTCGGTTCTGCTGTCATATCATCCCTCAGCCATGTTTCGCATATAAAAAATAAGTCAGGACTTTCCTCTGAGACAAGGTCATAGACTTCCATGTAATGTTTAACTAGTGACCTCACATTCAGTTGAAGTATTTTTAGCTGGGCCTGTGGTTGCCTATCCACTGCTTGCCGGGAGGGGCCAGGGGCAGAAATGCCAAAACTGCACGCTGAACATTTCTGCTGAGTAGCCCCCACGTTAAACGGAGGTTCACCACATACAGTAGACCCTAAATTCAGTGCCAAGAGTTCCTCCCTACCATAACAAAGCAGTCCAGGCTGCTTCCGCCCAGGGGTCTTGGCGAGAGGCGACGTACAGGAGCGGACGGGCGCAGACGGGCTTTCCTTTGGCGCGCAAGCTGCGCGCGTCCGCTGCGTGTCCTCTCTGAGGGAACCATTTTAAGCCTCCCTGTGTCAGACAACTAGCACGCTGCCCGGTCCGCTACCTCTAAGATGGCGGCGGTTTACGGCGGCAGTCCAGAGTGTTCCCAGCATCTCTGCTCAGTACCTAGTCGACTGAGTGAGGTAGGTTACAACAACACGTGTAGTGTCAAGAGTGTGCACGCGAATTAAAAAGCAAATAAGGCAAGAACACAAAATATTTAAAAAACAAAGGCTCCCGGCTTCCGCCTCAGGAGTCACAAGCTAGTGTGGCAGATGTCACAATCACAGCATTTTGTGCATCTAGCACTACATTTAAGTTTTTCTTAACCGAAACTTCTGAAAGATCAAATCATGATTAGAATAGTAGTATTGAAACTGTCCTTTGCAATGGAATAAACATGTTAGTACACTACAGGAAATACCATAGATTAATGGTAGGTGGTGATAAAGTCACTCCCTCAGACACCGAAGAAGGTAATTGCATGCAAACATAACAATCTCTCACATCCATGGTATCTACATATTCATAAAGCAGATTAGTAAACACATTTAATGAAAAATTGTTAATAGACTGATCATAATGCACAGCCAAATCAGTTAATTCATTAGTCCCAACTACATTCTCCCTTTCCTTTATCGTTTCAGTACTCGTAGTTACATGGAAGTTAGGTTTCTCATGGACATGATGAGGTAGGTTTAGTATTATTAAAAACAACACAAGTATTATGACAAAAACAGCCAAGAAGCAAGCACATATACGTTTATGCTTCAACGAAGACAGGTTTGGATCTTTCAACTCTAGACTGAGGGTACTCATTTTTTAATTTTTTTTATAGAATGCTTTGTATCATAAGGTTTTCAATAATGTCCTTATCAGTGATTCGGAATGCTCATCCCTTAAATGATTGCTCAGCCTTTATTTTCCTTTGCTTTTCACAACAGCTCTTTCAAGGTTGTTTTTGTGAGTTGCAGTCTTTGAAGCAAAAAGCGTAATACTCTTTTTCCCAGTCATTTGCAGCTGCTAAATATGTCCACTCTGGAGCTGTATATCTCAAGCTCGGTACCCTTGCTCTATTTTGTTTTGCGTATTGTGTATTCTTCATCCAGATTGTGAGAAGTTGGCCTGATATATGATGCTCACTAGTTCTAGTGATCACCTTGTATCAGTCCAAACAACCCTTATGGTGATTGGTTGTAAGTCAACCTTATAGACCAGCTATCCTAATGGTAGCATGGACAAAGCAGTCTTAGGCTAAACTCTTTTGGCATGTGAAGCCAGCTGTTTTACTACAATATAACCCCTTGAATACCAGATGAAAGGACACCACACAGGTTGTTATGAAAATAAACAGTATATTTATTAATAACAACACCTCTGAACTCTTTATGAGGTCATAGGGCTAAGCACATGACAATCTCTTACGAAAAATACTACAAGTTTCACAAAATTACAATGGTGCCCTAGGGGCACAACAAACCATATACTAAGTAAGTGGAATGTGAGAGTCGATAAAAGGAATGGAGCTGTCCAGAGGCTGTAGGATCGATGAGACCATGCTACACTAACTTCAGGTAAGTAATAGGAGGCCCACGGAACGCGTGTGCAGAGTGTGAACTCACACGCGAGATGCGTAACAACGTCTATAGACAGTACAGTTCAAGTTAAAGGTGAGTACGGACAATCCTGACTAGGTAGGACTAAAACGACTGTGGAACTGGACACTAGGACAGTTAAACTACCCTTGAACACTGAAATGCTCTCGTTACCTCACCCACGGGCTGCGGGTGCATAGGTGCCAAAGTGTGTTGGGTTCTCGCGTTGAAGTCAATGGAGCCTGAAAGAAAAGATGCTGCAGGCGACCAGGAGGAAGATGTCCGGTGCGATCCAAGGGTGGATCGGTGAAGAAGAGGTCCTGAAAGCAGAGGGGACAGTGTTCAAAGTCACTAGCCAGTGACCGGTGTGGAACCAGGAAGGAACCAGGTGCTGTCGTCGTGATCAGGTGAAGAGTAGACGCTTGACTCTGCAGCCACGTGGACCAGGAGGTGTCTTCGACAACCAGGATTGAGGCACGAGCTGTCCCACGCAGGCTCTCGCTGTCGGCGGTGTTGGATCTGGGATTGGAGTCAACAGGCCTTGGCAAAGGCAACCCATGCGGTGAAGGGAAAAGTCATCTGGTGCGGACTAGGAGAGTCCGGGGTGCCCCTCTTTTGGAAGGGAGCAAGGACCAGTCTGGAGCAACCAGACCAGCAGCAAAGATTCAAAGGTTCGTCGTCTAGGAGGTCACTAGCCAGCCGGCAAGTAACCAGACAATGCGTCGAGCATCAAACAAGCAGAAGGGCTCCACGCAGATCTCGTGGATGCTGGAGGGCTGATCTTCGGTGCTCGGGGCTGCTCGGGGCTGGGGCTTCTTAATCCCCAAAGCACTTGGTCGAGTTTACCTCGGGAGTCGTGCTGGAAGCGAAGTGCAGGTTCTTTCAAGATGGCCGGTCCCACGTGTCTCGTCGCACCCACGGGTCTCAGCTTTGCTGCAGATGTGAGATGAGGTCGGAGAGGTCTGGGAATCCGGGTCTCGTCGGGCTCTGAAGTCTGGATCCTCGAGGGAAGACGACAAAGTGAAGCCACTGGACGCTTGATGGTGCCTGTAGTTGCAGGGTGTACACTCCTTGTCCACAAGGGAGATTCTTCAGTCTTCTGTGGAGCAGAACGTCGAAGGCCAGAGTTTCTTCTTGTTGAATAGTTCAGGATAATCTAATTTGGAATGGGACCAGCTCCTTTATTCTCCTAAAGGGGGCTGCACTACTGACTAGGTCCCTCCCCTGGGTGGGACCAGGAAGGGGGTGGTTACACCCCCTATCCTTTGTCCGGTTTCCCGCCAGAGCTGGGGCAGGGACGCCCCAGCAACTGGTTTGAACCGATGTATGCACAGGGCACCTTGTGTGCCCCAGGCATGTCTCATTCCTTTCAGGCCTCCCTACCTCAATACGCAAAATCCTGTCTGGGGTGGTGCTAGCACCTCCCAAGGCAGGAAACACTTTGTCCAAGCCATCCTCGCTGGAAGGACTCCCAGCAGAAGGAGGTCAGACTTGTGTCTGTGGTGGCAGCACCCATTTTGTGATGCTGAGGCTCGAGTTAACTTTAACCGGGGTTCACAGTTACATACATGTCGTGTCCCTCTAGAAGGGTGGAATGCTTCCTCCGTCGCCAGAATTGGCGAGGGGGTAGTATTCCAAATCGTATGACACCTTACTCGACATGTTTTGATAATGTTATACCAGAGTTAGCATTTAACCGCGAGGTTGATAATGCACTTAAGAGTATATTGTATAGCGTTATCATGGAACAGCTATTAGGACTTGGTTCCGCAAGCTGCAAACGGGCTCAGCTCATGCCAGAGCACCATCTCACATAATTCCAAGCACTCTGCCTTCAGGATTGATCAGGCCTTCCATAGGAGTGACTGATAGGAATATATGTGTCCATTTTAGGGTTAGATATAGGTATACTATATCTACAGCAAAGGGTGTTTACACCACCTTGCCCCAGCTGTCATGCAGCCAGTTGTGTCAGATTTAGATTGCCAGCCAGGGGTGGCATAATATATGCTTCAGCCCCTGGTAGGCCCTGGGTACACCTATGCCCTGGGTACAGGGACTGATAAGGTGGCCCAGTACCAATTGGTAAATGCACCTAAAGTACATGGTTGTCAATTTAGAGAGAGAACAGCTAGGCTGTGGGTCTGATTAGCAGGCCCACAGCCAGGGAAAGTCGTAAACCAGTGAAGCAAAAAGCAAAAATCTGGGGTGACCGTAGGATTGCAGACCCCACTCTCCTACACATATCACTTTGCTCAGATTGGCTCGAGACTTCAATCACAGTTGGAGGTATCGTTCCAGCGGTCAGAATGTGTCTCAGATTTTCTGGGCCAACAGTCTCCTCCTCTCAATCATTTTTGTGTTACACTGTTCAAGTAATCGGAGTCAATACTGCACTTAGTCATATCCCCCTCAGTTAGACTCTCATTACCAACTGGGACCAATGCTCCTTGACTCTCATCTGAACCAGTGTTTCGAGACCCAGTAGCTGGCGCCCCCTCTACTCTGTGACCAACCTGAATGGGATGTGTCTCTGTTACCACCGGTTCGTCCACTACTAATCCTGCATTTTCAAGGAAACATGGTACTCGACGACTGTGGGATGCATGCTCCTAATTAGGCCTACCACCACATTTAACTGCAGTTGAGGTTACAAATATCATGCAGACAAGGTTCCAAATAGGATTTATGCACGTGTTTCTTCACAAGTACCAAGTCACCTGGACATAGATCGTGGCACTGCTCCTGTTGTGTTGACGTTGCAGCTTCTCCAACCTGGTGAGACACAGAAAGCACCACATCAGCTAATCCTTTACAATAATCGATCACCAAGGCATCAGATATATTTACAAGCTGGTTTGCTGGGACTGCAGGCTGTCTGATAGCCCTCCCCATAATGATCTCATGCAGGGACAGTCCAGTTCCTCTGCCTAGGATTCTTCTCAAACTCATCAACACCAAAGGTAAAGCATCAGACCATTTCAAAGAGGTTGACGCACACACCTTTGCCAATCGGGACTTAGGGTTCCGTTCACCTGCTCAACCACTCCGGATGCCTCAGGTCGATAGGCACAATGCAATTTCTGTTCAATCTGCAGTGCAGCCAAAGCATTCATAACAATTCCTTGTGAGCAATGAGCTCTCTAAGAAGCAGGAATGAGGTCTCTAAGAAGCAGTTTAGCTACTGTTAGGCTGTTATTGCATCTCGTAGGATAGGCTTCCACCCAGCGGGAAAACGGACACACAATCATCAGAACATATTTTAGTCCATTACAAGGGGGTATTTCAACAAAATCAATTTGCATTCTAGTGAATGGACCCCCTTATTTCCCTACTTGAATTGCACTGAGCAGCATCTTTCTTCCAGCATTTTGTTGTTGGCTTACCACACATCTCTGACACAAGTTTTCTGCAATGGCTCTGAATCGGGGATTATACCACATCTGTCGAAAGAGATGCAGAATGGCATCTCTTCCCAAATGTGCGGGATCATGACATTTCCTTGCCATAGGTGACAACAGACTGGTAATACTGGTCTCCAATCAGGGTACACCCACACCACATCCTCCTGACAATGATTGCACCCTGCCTTATTCCACCCTTATCTTTCAATTTGTAACACTGCATTTTGTAACTCTTTGATCTCTTCTCATGTTTGTATGAGTGAAAACATTATTCTGCATTGCATGGCATCAGACTGTTCCTTCACTGGCTCCCCATTGAAAGTGTAAGAATTTAGAGTGCAAAAGCATGTGGTCTCATCCGCATAGCAGTTTCCGACCGTCACATAATCTTTGCCTTGCTGGTGGGCAGAACATTCACCAACGCAATATGGGCCGGCCGTTGTAGTGCCAACAATAGGTTTTTTACACATGCTCTGTTCCTTATGGGTGAACCCGAAAAGATTGTGTACCCACGTTGACACCACAACTGCCCAAAATCATAGACAACTCCAAATCCATGCTAGCCCTGGTAAGTGCAATCAATTCAGCCAGTTGTGCTGAATACACTCCTTTCAAACATGACACTTCAACTACCACAGTACAAATGGCATATGTAGCACGCAAGGTACCTCCGAAGTCTCACAAGCAGCATCCATCCACAAACAGCACATGATCTGATTTAGGTAATGGCACATCTTGAATGTCAGGACGCTGTTTAGTACACAATTCAGTCACATCCAAGCCAAGCAGTCATGATCTTCCCCGTCAATCACAACTTCATGTTCGGGTAGGGGAATCCAGTTAGCTGGATTTAAACTCATGCATCTTGTCACTGTAACATTTTTTGCTCCCAGATTTACTTGCCAATACTTACTCAATCGACTCCTCATGATTTGTTGCGTCCTGGTATGAGTAAGCAAGATGTCAACTGAGTGTGGCACATGCACTATCAAACGATGACCAATCAAAATAATTTCACACTGTTCCAGACCACACAGGTTGCAGCATCAGCTTTCAAACAAACAGGCAACGTAGAAGCTACAAGATCTAAAGTAGCTCAAAAATATGCAACAGGTCTGCGAGCAGTTCTATGCATTTGCATTAGAACTTACAGTGCACAATATTCACGCTCACTGTAAAACAAGGTAAAACTCTTGTTAAAATCGGGCATTCCCAATGCTGGAGCTCAACACAAACTGTCCTGCATTTCATTAAAAGAGTGCAGGCATCCTCTTCCCATGGGACTGGATCAGACACATCTTTGTGTGTACGTTTTTGAAGTGGCTTGGCAATCAAGGCAAAGTTTGGTATCTACTACCTTCAATAACCAACCATTCCCAAAATTATGCAAACCTCCTTTTGTGTACTCAGTGGATTTTTTGCTAGATAGCAGTAATCCAATCTTGTGACACCTTTCTGACTTCTTTTTCAATGTGGTGTCCCAATTAAAGAACCTGTCTTTTGCAAAATTGGATCTTTGCTGGTGACACCTTATGTCCACTTTTTGCCAAATGATTTAACAAAGCAATAGTGTCATAAATACAAGTCTCTTTGGTACCAGATGCAACATACAAATCATCTATATATTGCACCACACAGAGTGATTTGGCATCTCCAATGATTCCAGATTTCATTTCAATATTTGGTTGAAAATCGAAGGGCTCTCTGTATACCCTTGTGTAACTCGGCACCATGCCAAGACACGGTTTCCGAACCAGAAAGCAAATACATTTTGGCTACCTGGATGCAAAGAGATTGAGAAGAAGGCTTGGCATAAATCAATCACTAAAAACCATTCAGCCTCGCAAGGAATCTAATATAGGATCCCATTTGGATTTGGTACTACCGGACAACATGGAATCACAATATGAATTATTTTCCATAAATCCTGCACAATTCTATATTTCCTATTTGGTTTTCGAATACCCATGATAGGTTACATGGGCTTACCAAAATCTCTCTCAAAATTCCTTGCTCAATCAAAGCCGCAATCAAAGACGTTATGCCTACATGGTTTCTGGACTCAAATTATAAGATGGAGTTCTGGGAAATTCTGCATTTGGTTTCAATGTGATTTGGATTGGAGCTACTCCGTTCATCAGACCAATATCCTTGCCTGTAAAATCCCAAACCTCTGATAAATCTGTATCTTGTAGCTCAGGTTTCAAATTATTGTCAGTAAGTAGGGGATACAATCTCTCTTTTGTTTGGCCATTTTAAATACCACATCTTAATCATTAGTATGGAATTCTATTCTATTAGGTGTACAATAGATGGAACAATTTAATTTGCACAATAGATCCGGCCCTAAATAAATTTACTGGACACTGGACATACCTCAAATTTATGTAAGTCTTCAAAATACACTATTTGTACCTGCATAGGTTTGGTCACTGGAGTCGATATGAATTGATTAAACACTCCTACAATTTGGATTCTTTTTTCCGAGAGGGGTAGGTTGTTATGTTATGTTATTTGTCATTTGGTCTAAACTGGGATGGAATGGTGAGCAAAAGAATGATGGATTTAACCCAGATCTCTTGACTGGGGGTGAATGTTTTGATTTGTTCTGCATTCCGTCCATCAATTATGTGTCTTTTGATTTGTCTTTTGTTAAGAGCATATATCACCCATAGGTCTCATAGCGCTAGCACGTGCAGGAACCAGGAGAACAGAGAAAATAAAAACTGCCAGGGGGAGGAACTCAGAATAGCAGGGTTTTAAGGAATCTGCAGAATTTCTTATGGTCAGTTTCCGTACAGAGATACATGGGCAGCGTGTTCCATATCGTAGGGGCGATTTTCGAGAATGATCTACCGCCATGCCTGACGGTGCGGATCTTTGAAGTGGTTAGATATTGTTTGCTGGCAGGTCGAAGGTTTCTGTTGATATTTTATTAGCTGCTGTGCTAGATATTGAGGTCCCTTTCTGTTTAGAGTTTTGTGTATCAGTCAGCATATTTTAAAGGTGATCCGCTTTCTGATGGGAAGCCAGTGAAGGGTCTTCAGACTGGGGCCAAGGGTGACCTGGGGGAATGGATTGAGGACCAGGCTGGCTCTCTGGACCAGTCTGGAAGTTGGGAATTTCCACAGCTCTCACAGTGGAATGGGAAGCACCATTGTCTACAAGGAATGAAATAGGTGTTCCATTTACCTTGCCATCCACACAGGGACCATTCTGATCTACCTCTAAGGATGCCCCAAGCATTCATTCTTCCTTCCCTCTCAGGTACCGTCATTGGGACATCTCTGAATCACTGTCATCGTTCTGCACCAGATACTGTGATGCTACTTGCACATTTCGATTTACTTGGTCATTGGTATGAAAACCCATGTTTGCATTGTGTCGCTGCACCTGTCCATTCAACTGAAGCATATGAGCTTGTGGCATATTCTGATTTTAATTTCTCTGTCTCAGCACCAATTGATTCTGCACTTCATTATTCATCTATGTCTGCATTGTTACTTCTGATACTATCTGCCCATTCATCTGATTAACTGTATTGAACTTACACTCATGCTTCCAATGTCCGCACTTGCCACACATTTTACATGGATAAGTCTTTTTAAAAATTTCGAATTCAGCTACTTTTCCTCTTTCTTGAGGCACAAAAGTCGGTGGTTGACTTCCTGCTACACCTCTTATTCCAATACTCGGCTGACCATTTCCCTGCACCATACCTGAAAAGTCAGAATCTAAACCAACATATCCTTTCTTTGCCGTCCTCATCTGAGCCAACATCAATTTCTCTTTCAACTTCTATATCATCTCCAGAATATTTTGCGTACAGAACAATTTCAATTATTGATTTACTGTGCAAGCAAATCAATTGTTGCTGTATCATGGCACTTATCTCAGGCCTCAAGCCATACACAAACCGATACACAAAATGTCCCATATCCTTCTCTGTTACGTTCTCAATTCCACTGTATTGCTTAAATGCCTGCAAAAGCCTTTCATAATATGCATGCACGTTTTCCTTTAATTCCTGTGTAGTTCTGTCTATTTTTACCCAATCTTTTACTTTCGGCAAAATCTTTCCTTTTAGATAGGTAATAACCTGATTGTATTTTCTCACCTCTTCTGCCGACGGCACACCAGTTTTTGAATCTCTCACCAGCTCTGTTTCTGGCCTCTGCCGACGGCACACCAGTTTTTGAATCTCTCACCAGCTCTGTTTCTGGCCAATCAACTGCAATCTTACACTTCCAGAAATCAGTTTCAAACTGCAGTATCAAATAAAGCGTCTAAACCCTTCAACCAGAATTTCAAAACCATTACACATCTCTCTACCTGCTTCTACCACTTAGCAGGCTTATCTCTCAATTTTAACCAATCATTTGTGAGGGATAAAATGTCTGAATTAGACTGAGGAACATGGTACCTCTCTCATAGGATACACCTTTGTCTCTGCTTCCCTCTTTTCGCTTTCAATCATTGGGTACAAAGGCAGAGCCATTACTGTGTCTTCTTTCTTTTTAGCCCATTTGCCTTCCCACATTTCTACATCTCCCCACCTCTTCAAGGTAGTTAGTAACTCTTTAATCTGTATTCTTTTCCCGAATGGATTTAGACTCTCAAAATCTTTATCACTAAAATGCAATCTATATGTTTTTTGTAATACCTTTGATTTCTGGACATCCACTCCATACGTTTTAGCTACCTCAGCAAACCTTTCATGAGTGTTCCTAACCTTCCGAGTTATATCCTTACACATAAACAATAATTCCTCATCAAGGTATTTCGCCAATCTTCCTGGACTAATGTTCCTCAATATAATTTCTTCTAATTCCACTTTTAATCTGTTTATGTCCATGTTGTTACTTGTGCTATTTTCCACTAATTTATAATCTCTTCCTGCGATTTTTTGTGCCCTTAATCGCTTAAAGAATTTTATGATTCCTTCCTTTCAATTCAGACTAATCTTATTTCTACAGATTTCCTTCTGTATTATTGTTTCGGCTTCCAATTACTGCTCGATATTAACAACCAATCCCAGAACGGCTCCACACCACCCGATCAATTCCAGCGTGGCACTTGTATGATATCAGTCTAACTACTCACAGCAACTAACCCCCCCTTTACAATTCTCGTTGTCTTTCGGTTTCCATTAAACAACTCTTGTCTGCATCACTAAAAAAAATTATAGAGTCTCATACAGCCAGAAATGTTTTATTCACTCCCAGTAAAATCTTGACCAGCGCGATCTCACTCTTTGAGTAAAAATCCTTAAAATTCCTCCTGGTGCACTCTGGAAGAAACCCCAATAAAATCTTTTTAACTCGATTCACTTTCAAAAAGTTCCCTTCACTGGTGGCACTGGCGACGATGTCTCATGCACAGCTCCCTTGAAACAGCAGACAAACTTACTTAGTGTATGCCCACTAAGACCCACCAATAGGTGCATTTCCCGGGATCTTAGGAGGCCTCAACGGACCCGTACTCTACTTCAATACAGGACAAACATACAAAGTTCACAATAAGACATAACACTTCAGTGATCACAATTCTACACCAGTCTTGTCGCTTTTTCTTTTTATTGTCAAATAAAGCTCACTAAACCTCTTAGACTACAAAGGAGTCCATATGACAGCATCTCCTCATATCCTAGTGTCACTCAAGTAACAATACAGGAGGCCCGGGTGGTGTTTCAGAAGTAATTAGTTTATTCCAACAGTCGGTTATTAGGGAGCACAGGGTTGAGGTAGGGTATATGTTTCGTTTTCTTCCCGGTTGCCTTGTTCTGGTTCTTCAGGCTGTCATCACTTTCGGTATTCCCCTCGGGAAATAGAACGGAGAGGCAATTAGTATCAGGCCTGCTAGTAAATTGGCTTCCGCCGGACACCGTCACCTTCACCCGGTGTTGTGCCAAAAAAGGAGTGCTCCTGCTGTAGTGTAGTTCCTATATTCCCAATAGGCTCTGCGCATTGGAATAATATCTTCAGTAGTGTAGACGTAGGACTGAGGTTAACTAGGTCTTTTACTGACGATATTAGACTTAAGTTTTGTGTGCCAGCTAGCTCAGAGTTCACTAGAAACTTTCTCGAATAAGCGAGGAGGAGTTTAACCTCCCTGGATAGACAAGAAGGGGTTTAGTTTCTGACAACCATAGAACATGACAACTTTGCTCTCCCTGATCAAGAGTATATCTCTAGAGTCGTGTGAAAACAAAAGACAGCTATTTTACTCAGTCAATGCGTGCATACTTAGTTTCACCAGATTTGTAGAGAAAAGGAGAGACGGGCGTTTTCAATAAAAGGTGTTATTTATTGATCAGTCTCTTTTCTCATACAAGAGAAATGAATCGCTACAATTGTAATACTTATAGTTAAGTAAAATGCATACAGTAAAAGCAGGAGTATAAAATAATACTGTAAAAGCATCGATATGGTTTCTTAGCCATATGTAACTTAAAATGGATAAAAGATATACATACATATATACATTGACTAATCGTACTCAACTGGTGCTTCTAACTACGCCTACCCCGGTGTACCTGACCTAAGCCTAATACATGGGAGGGAGTAAGTAAGTAGCAGTTTAAGTTAAGTTTGGTTTGCCAAGAGTCTGACTCAAGAATTCTCTGTAAGGGGTTAGTCAGTTCCGTACCTGGGATTTAGAAGGCAAGAGGGCTGGTATCTCTTTCTCAGGACTCGGTATCCCGGTCATCCCCGAGGGCAAGCTGGAAACGCTGGAGGCTGGATTCCTCGGCAAGAGTAAAGGCAGCGTTTCTCCTCAGCGCGTCAAAAAGGGAGGGGCAGCGTCCGTGGGCTCTCGCATCAGCTGGACTCTCCGGCAAGTAGTCGCTGCTCCAAGCTCATCACCACCGTGTCTTTACTTAGGGCAGTGTCGGTATATTTATACCTGAGAGGTGCCAGGTTTGACGTAAGGATGGACATAAGACGTCAATTAAGAACTGGTCGTTCTTACATTCTTTGCAGGAGTTCTCGAACGAAATCAAAACAATAGCTTTGGGTATTTCCCAGGTTTGCTGGAGGCTTGGTTTGTTTAGAGAACTCGGTGTGCTTTCTAGGGGGCTGGAGGAATAGTGCTTGCTTAATGTGACAGCATGCGCTATGACTAATTCATGAACCGGGTTTCTGTGCCGTTGTATGGATATTAGTGATTTATAACCGGACAAGGGTCAGAAATTGGAGTATCGATACAGGTCTCTAGATAAACACACTACACCCACTCCACGAATTCATGTCCATATTTACTAACCTAATCAATAGTAAACATAACTAATAGTGCATGTGTATACCGAACCACCCCAAAAAACATTTTTTGCATTTGAAAATAGGCATATTCGAAATACACGAAAAATGAGTATAGGTACTGTATGCATTCAAGCAGTGTAATCATTCAAAAAGGAAGCACAATTTATCACATCATGAATGATTTGCGAAAATAACACAGGAAATGGCTCTAAATACAGAAGAAAAAGTGCGAGACCACTTCATCACATATAAATACATTTACTCGTAAATGTGCTAGAGGCTGAGGTAAATTATTGTCTCTAGAGTTCCTAAAAATAGAAGCTCTGTTCTCTAGGAATAGTTTTACTTTAAGCAGAAGATAAGTGCCAAAAAGGTAAATATTTTGGGTTTGGAAAAAAAGTTTTCGTTTTCAGTTGAGAAGGAAAAAGGATTCTGAATTGCTTTGTTTTTTAAAACTGAAGGCCAAATCCAGAGTTCAGGGAACGCTGTGTCCACGTTTACTTATAGTCACTCCCTCTGTTCTGGTGAAAACATCATTTCAGACAGACTTTCAAAAAAACAGTTTACCGCTTCAGGTGAAAGTTCGACCAAGTTGGAAAATGTCGCTACCATGCAGTCGTGTGCATGTTCGCTTTCAGTGATGTTCTGATCAGCATTGCTTACAGAAGGCCGTACCTGGTTGATGCTGCTCTCATCTTGTACTTCACTACCCTTCAATCGTAGTGGTGAAGTCTCCACGAATGCCGTCATCAGGATTGGTAGCCGCTGGGGACAGCACAATGTGTGAGCCTTTACTGGACCCAACAAAGTATCTGCATCCAATGGTACTTCTGATTGTATTGTAAGAGATGTGTCCAACACGCATTCCTCGCCGCATAGCATGCATCTCAATACAGGTAAGACACAATTCTGCCATATGGGTCTGAATGAAAGAAACCAGGTCATATTTAGATCTCGTAGCCGGGCTAATCCAAGGACTTTAGTTATGCGGTCCCGATAGCGTATAGCTAGGATCGTTTCTTCCATTGTTGCTGGAGTCTTGTCTGTGACATGGCTTGCCATAAGAAAGCAGGAGAAGCAAAAATAAGATGCCTGCTACGAGTCCCAACAGGAGTGGAAGTCCGCCAAAGACAGAATGGACGAAATTGGGAAATATACCCAGGACTGCTTGGAATGGGGTTAACAGTCCCGAAAAAACGGTCTTAAATACACTCGCGATACCATTCGTATCCGAAATGTTTAATATTTCGTTTAGCATTTCTGCGAAGTGTAGGGGGCAATTTGTCGATAACAATGCATGTATCTCTCCCGTTGTCCTTGCAACTTGGAGATCATACGTTTCTTTTGATGACGTCAAGTGAACTGGCGTCTGTAGGAGCACAGTCTTCATTCTGCTTAAAGTATCAATTCGAATGGAAGAGATATTCAAACTGGGCCAAATTTTTCCCTCCCCGTCTGGAGTGGTATTTGGGAACAATACTCGCTCACAGCAAGTTACCATGGAACTCACGCTTACTAGATAAGGTTTTCCTGGCAGTAAGCCACAACATCTGTGATCTACAATTAGAATGTAACTCCCGTTAGAAAGTCTTCTAAAGAATGGTTCTATTTTTGTAGCAGGTGTGCCGAGCTGGTGACATGAAAGGTTATTTGAAGTCCCCTCACAGGCCCCATGTAAACTTATACCCTGACACAGAAGTATACCACTCAGTGATTTTTCACAATTGTTACCACTGAGAAATACACTCTGTCCTTTTTCACTATAACATGTGTGTGTATAAGGTAGGTTCCATGTTGACTTAATGTATCCTTTACCCAACCTTTCATACTGGCCTGCCTGTATATATTTCTGGCAGTATCGAAATTGGAAAGTCGTTATCGGAATAGTTATGATTCCATGTATTATCCATTCAATGACAGGTCGTTCTGACATTGTCAATGGTAATCTCTCAAGTTTTTCAATGCTCAGAATTGTATACTCTGCACCCTTTTGTGCCAAGCTGATTTGTGTATCAGTAAGGTTAAAGATAGTGAATAATGACGTTGTGTTGATTAAACGCCAAGGCACGTAGCCTGAACGCAGATTTTGTAACGTCCAGCCAAGCTGTACAATAGAACGCAATTGGGACTGACCGTGTTGTAACATCAGTAAGTCTTGCTCTATTATATCGATTGCAGATGATACAATACTGTCCAGTGAATATATTCTGGAAGACAGAGTCATTAACCCATTGCCCACAACAGAAAGTGATTTTTCCATATTAACACGGTCAATTTCCCGTATTTTCTCTGCTGTTTCAATTTGAGTTACTTTCTAAGCTTCGTTGTAAGCTTCATATATAGAGGCCGCTATGAAACGTTTTTGACACTGTTTGCGTGGTCCCATAATGAAATCACGCAAGTCAGCACCTTCTTTAAGTAAAGTCAAGTGTTGCTTAATTTCTGCCAGTGTGGATGTTCGTAGCCATTCGAGGCAGAGTTTCCCCACACTGTATGTTGTTATAATCCCTGGATGTTGCCGCTGGGAGTATCTAGGGTCTGGCCTGGTCAATTTTAACCCCTGTATTTTGTTCAGGAATCTATCTTGACAGTTATTTGTGTCTGTTGGCCAGATCAACCATTTTTTCCAATCAGGATGTGTTCTGTTTTGGTTTAAAATATGGGATACGTCTATCTCATCATCTGTAGTGTTAAGACTCTCAGGTGTTGGTTTTGGAATAGACGGTTTATTTAAGTCTTTAATTTTGGCTAGGCCAAAACAGGTTGTTTGTTGAATTGTATCATTCAAGAATATAATTTGTTCTGGGATCATGCAGGCTCTAAACAATGATTCTATACCTTTGACCTGCCAATCTCTTGTACCCCAGATTGTCTTCGTTTCAATGTTATTGTTCCAGAAATCAAAACCGAATGTATTCATTTTGTCAAAAAACGATTCTGAATATATTAATTTTGTATTTGTAAGCATGGTTTTCATTCCTGTCTTATTTAACAGTTTGAAATAAAACGTTTCTGCATTACTTGTGTTAAACCTTGAGAAATATGGAAATTTTTCAAAAAATGTTTTTGAACTGCCTTTAGGTGGAGTTGCACAATGTTCCCATTGGTTAAAATTAAAAACATTTCTAGGTTGAGCAGATTTATGCAAATAATGGTTACCATAGTGGTTGTAACAGTACATCTGGTCATAATTAGATGAACCCTGTAAATAATCATGTTCTGTAAATTTAGCTGACATCACTAGATCTGACATCATATCATTAATACTTTCAAAGTCCCAATCATCAGCGAATGTGCTTGATTTTACAAAGTCACTTAATGAAATCTTGAATTGATGAGGATACTTCAGGAGCTCGACAGGGCCATAGATTTCGTAATCAGTTTTGTCCCATGCTACCCCACCGGGTATAAGATTGGCTGTGAAGTTTACTGAAGAAAGTTCTCTTTTCTCGATGTGTGAAGACTTGTGTGGTTTCAGGACCAAGTTGATTTTCTGACTTGCTGTGTCCATTGTAACATATTTTCCCTCAATAAAATGTCCCAAGTATAGTACCAGGACGAGCCAAAGTATGAGGACAAATACACCTTGTGCCACCCAAAATTCAATCCATGGAGAAATCAGATAGGTTTCTTGTAGTTGATGAAAGAGTTCTTTTGCTTTGTCTTTAAAAGTCTTTGATGTTGTCGGCTGTTCCTCAGGCTCGCTCGGATCCTCCGAGAAGTCATCGAAGTTGATGAAATAGCCTGATGCAGTTCTGTCAATTGTTTCAATTGCTTCTGGATTTCTTTTTGTTTTTGTAATTTGCTTTGTTTCATTAGCATAGTCTGTGGTTACATCATTGTAGACTGGTGTTTCTCGATGTAAGATTTGGATTTGGGTTTCAAGAGGTTTAAGTTCCATGGCTTTGTTGCATAGTCCTTGTTGATAAATTGTAGGTTTATCAAATGTGATTAGTCTCTCAGTTTGAACCTCTGTGTTTGTAGCAAACTTTGGTGTTCTGCTGTTTCTTGGGAGTCCACTTGGCCTACTACTTATTATCGGCCACATGATTGTGGTTTAACCAGGTCGATGGATACAACTCGGTTCTCCTTTTTACCAGCAAGGGGCGGTAGTACAACTGATCTTGTTCCGTTGATTGCCAAGATAGGTACTGCTTTTCTATAAGAAGGCCCAAATTCCTTCTTTACCGCTATTTTTTCTCTGACCAGATCCCCGATTTTTGGAATCCAGACAGGCATTGCTGGGACAGGTGGTTTCTCTTCAGTGGTTGTTGGCTGTTGTTTAAACTTTATGTTGCTCAGGTCTTTTCTTGTTTCGTTTAAGTCCTGTAAAATAGCCAAACGATCTTTGATATCAAAGCATTTCTCTTTAACCACTGAAGTTTGACTATCGAGGTCCTGGATTAACATTCTAGTCCCAAACAATAGTTCGTACGGACTGAGACCTCTCAGAGAATTTCTTGGCAGATTATTAAGACTACCTTGGACACTTATTAAATGTTTGACCCACCCAGCTCCCGAACCTAATACCTTTGCCGTTATAGATTGCTTTATGTCACGGTTTTTTCTTTCCACAATTCCGTTTCCCTCAGGATGAAAGGGACAAGAGTACCGCAATGCAATGCCCATACTGGTCATGGCCTCCTTATAAGCTCGAGAGCTAAAAGCAGGACCCTGGTCAGAATGTAGCATGCCAATTGCGTATGTGCCGATAAAGACTCGCAAATCTTTTATAACAGTTCTGGCGTCAGCCGAGCGCTGGGGCCAAGTCCAAATAAATCTCGTACATGAATCCACTGCGACCATGATATATTTATAGTTGACATCCCTTTGTAAGGGACGGCAGTGGTCCAGGTAAACACATGCTAATGGTTTGTCTGCGATTAGAAGGGGCGTCTGTGCTGGTCGTTTCACGGTTGATACCTTCATCCTTTGGCATATTTCGCATTCTAGAACATAGTTCCTAGTTTGTCTTCTCATGTGTGGCCACCAGTATCTCTGTTTTAATAGCGATACTGTGGCTGAAACACCAGCATGTACAGAAGCGAGCCCTTCGTGTGCCGCTATAATGAGTCCTAACCTATATTCCATGTTTGGAATTGCCCTATCCCCCACTCCAGGGATTTGAGCAAATGGAACGTTATTCGCATCAGTTATGTATGAGTATTTTACTGGAAAGCCTTTCGGGAGTGTTTCTATCGCATTTTTTACTGTAGCGCTGACAGCTTGTAATATTTCGCTGTCTATTTTTGTTTTTGACCGGGTGATAGCGGCTACGGAAGCCGTTTGGACAGCTGCCTTCGCTGCTTCATCAGCCAATGAATTCCCTGCAACGTGAACGCCATCACGTTGATGACTCAGTGTATGTATCACGTGAGTCTTTGGTAGTTCTTTCTGTAAAAGAACTACTTGTTCCCAAAGCGTTTTGTGCTTGATTGTGCCACCTTTTGCATCTTTGAAACCGTTCCCAACCCAGATCTTCAAGTATTCATTATAAGACTGCACGCAATAATATGAATCGCACACTATGAGTGTGGGGAATTCGCGATCGGTATTTTCAAGCGCCATCTTAAATGCTAGTAGTTTTGCTCGTTGAGCTGTACAATCTCCTAGAGATTGCGTTTTAGTGACCAGTGGTCTAAATTTTCCTCCGTGCCAGCGACCTTTAACGATCGCGCACGCAGCACTGTAAGCTTGTTTACCCCCAACTGCGGGCTGTGCTGATCCGTCTGTATATATTATACAGCCGTAGTGTACTAGAGGCAGGATTTCGGTCGGCAGAGGACATTCAAATTCATATTGGAGGAATTCTTGTGTTTTTAAATTAGGATCAAATTCGTATACCAGGTCTGTTGCAGCAAGAGAGTTAACCCACTGTATCCATCTCGGATGTAATGCTTTAGCATTTGGAATGCTTGCCTTTGTTACAGCCTCTAGGGCTGGTATTGGTGTAACGATGATTATTCGTTTACCTTGTGCTAGGGATCTTTCTTTCGCTACAGCAGTCTGTACCGCGGTTAGAATGTTTTCCGTTGGGCTAAATTTTATTTCAGCTTTTGTATACAAATGTGATTTGTAAGCTATTGGTACCGTTTCTCCCTCATTAGAGGTTAGGTATGTGAATCCGCATCTTCCTGGGATGACCCGAATCACAAGGTTGCGTGTGTTATCACGTGTTTGCAATTTTGTTTTAGCTAACATGTCTGTTTGTAATGATCTCAAAATTTCTGTGTGTTTTTGAGTCCAATTGATTGTTTTAAAATCTGGTCTTATTAGGTAGTAGAGAGGTTTAATTCTCTCTGCATAATTTAGAATGTAAGTTCTTCAGAAATTCAGGAAACCTAGAATTGATTGTAAGTTTTTCAGCGTTCTTGGTGCTTGGATTACGGCACATTTCTCTAAGAAATTGTCAGCCAGGCTTTTGCCTTCACTTGATAATTCATATCCTAAAAACAGGACAGTCAGATGGGCAATTCTTGACTTCTTGAAGTTGAATTTGTAACCCTCTGCTGCAAACCCAAGTATTATGGTGTTCACTCTTTTCAAGTGAGTATCCAAGTCATCATCTGTTAGATAGATGTCATCGACATAAGATAATGCCTCATCATCATACATTTGTAGTAACTCTGTTACTCTCGCTGAGAATAATCCTGGGCTGTTCTTGAACCCCTGTGGCAAACGACAGAAATTTTCTGCGAGCCATTTATTGAGAAAGCGGTCAAATATCTGCTTTCAGGTGCTATATTTTGACAAAAGAATCCATTAGAGATGTCTAATGTTGTTTTGTATTTTTTTCGCACTATGCTATTCATTAGTGCTGCACTGTGGGAGTTTTGTACTGCAAAAGTTTTACAACATGAGTTAAGGTGTCTGTAGTCCAAAACTGGACGATATGAATCATCTGGTTTGGAGACAGGAAACAAAGGATTGTTCATTTGTGAGGTGCATGTTTCAATCACCCCCTGGTATTCAAGTTGATCTAAGATCTCCCTGACCTGTTTTTTAGCTTCTTGCTTAATTGGGTACTGCCTTTGTGCAGTTGGTTGAGATTTTAACTGGATTTTGTGAGGAGGTGAGTCCTCATCCCATGCCACATGGTTTTTATATAATGCAGGAGCTTGGGCTACTGCCCACTTTCTTGCAAGTGTGTATTTTTTATGAATTGGAATGTGATTTGAGAAGGCAGGCATAATCATTTCTTCGCCATGAGGGCACTCCCTGACAAACTCCGGTGGCCAGTCTTTTTCAGCTAAAAGGATGTCATAGCCTTTGGAGAGATTATCCCAAAATAGACCCCTTATTTTCCTAGTCTTATCTCCCTCTATACGTAATGTTATTTCGTATATTTTATGAGGTTTGCTAAACCTGGTATCTGCAGTTTCCACCTGAATGTATTCATTCGTGTCCACTGTCTCCAGATGATTCATCAGGATCTTGCGAGCTATGCTCACTTCTGCTGCGCTGTCTAGCATTGTCTGAGCCCACTCTCCGTTTTTCAGCTGTGTCCTCAGGATCCTCGGCATGTTTGATTACTTTAATACTGGCTACCTTCTTCTTTGGAAATTGTAACTTTTTATTTTGATGAGCAGGTTCCTTGTCTTTGGACTTGAAGTGCTCTTCCCTTTGTTCTGACCGTCCTCTTTTTTCCGATTTCTGCGAGGAAGTCTGAAAAGATCGAGAGGGACGTGTATCAATATCTTGATATCTATCAGTTTTTTTCAAATTATCCCTATTTCTAAGGTTGTACTTTTTCTCAGAGGGCTCCCTCTGGGGAGACTTGTGTCCTTGGTCCGGAGATCTTTCTCTCCGCCGAGGAGACCTTCCTCTGGACTGGAATCTTTTTTCTTTGGGAGTGGATTGCTTATTTCCATCCCAGCTCTTTTTTGGAGCGGTTAGATTATTTTTAATAAATACCTTTTCAGGATTTTCAGTTAGTTGGGGTTTCACTGGTTTCCCACCCAAACTATCTCTTCCTAGTTCTTCATAGGATTTTTCTATGATTCTGGCAAGTTCAAATGGTTGTTCTGCTATATCTGTTTCTTTCAACTTCTGGCGGATCGCCACAGATGCTGCTTCTCCTTTTATGTTGGATAACAATAAAGCTGAGACCTGCTTGAAGTCTTTCAGTAATTTCATACCCAGAGTTAAAGCAGGTTCTGGACCGTATTCATTTTGAATCTGTTTTAGCACAACTGGTATTACCGCCATGGAGGGAACACCATGTGTTTTTGTGTAAATGGAAGCAAAGACTGTGCCCCAAGTGTCACAGTCCTCCACATGTGGTGCGATCCCCATTGGAAGGCTGATAGTCAGAATTCTGTGTTTCTCAGTAGGGGTAGTATCCGGAAATACTGCCTCTATTTGAGTGATTTTCTGTGCTAACCAGAATGGAATTTGTTCCCGTTTAATGGGTACTTTGCCTAGACAGGACTGTATGTTCTGTGGTGTAATTTTATTTGTGTTCCCCTGATGAGGGGTCAGCTGTGGAATTTTAATAGCTGGTTGGACTGTTGAATTCCGCATTACATGTTGGACTAATTGTCTGTGTATTTTAATCAGTTGTTTTAGCTGTGCTAAAAGTTCTGGTATTGACATTTTTTCAATGTCTGGATGTGGTGTGTAGCCGGCTAGAACTGGCCATGATGCTCCTGGTCTACCTAGTGGACCGAGCCTGGTGATATGATCATTATGTTTTAGGGCGCCTTTAAACCAGAGCAGGTGCTCTTGGTATTTTAGTGGTATTTCCACCTCCTCGAAAGGAGTGTACTCATCCGGAGGTTCCTCTATTTTATAATAGTGGAACTCTTTTGTGACAGCGTTTGCCGCTGGAAAGTTTATCCATGAATAGAATACCTCTGTCTGCCGATATTCGTGTGCCTCAATTACGAATATGACTGTACCACCTCTTGGTGTTAGTCCATTTTCTATAAGTTTAAGTGTTATAGTTTTTCTTATGCTGACCGGGATGATTACTGCATCCGGGTCCTGCAGTAGGAGACTTGTGTCTTCCGCTAGGAGTTGAGCTGCTAATCTAGCTGTCTCCCTATCTCCTTCATTGTCTGACATTTTACTGACAAGAAGGTTTTTTGTTGCAGATCAAGTTTTCAAGGAAACAAAGATTAGGTGCACAATATTTTGGAACACTGTATCCTTCAACGTTGAATAAACCAAAAACCATACATAGGAGTCTCCTCCTACTAAGTTTGGCGGATTTTTAACCTTTGACCCACTCCAGACGTCTTTGGAGTATTTATGGGAGAAAGGGTCTGTGTGAAAAAGCACGACTGAGTTACTCTAATGCCTTGCGTTAGTTTTATCGCCTTACCAAACGTTGGGCGCCATGTAGTGTAGTTCCTATATTCCCAATAGGCTCTGCGCATTGGAATAATATCTTCAGTAGTGTAGACGTAGGACTGAGGTTAACTAGGTCTTTTACTGACGATATTAGACTTAAGTTTTGTGTGCCAGCTAGCTCAGAGTTCACTAGAAACTTTCTCGAATAAGCGAGGAGGAGTTTAACCTCCCTGGATAGACAAGAAGGGGTTTAGTTTCTGACAACCATAGAACATGACAACTTTGCTCTCCCTGATCAAGAGTATATCTCTAGAGTCGTGTGAAAACAAAAGACAGCTATTTTACTCAGTCAATGCGTGCATACTTAGTTTCACCAGATTTGTAGAGAAAAGGAGAGACGGGCGTTTTCAATAAAAGGTGTTATTTATTGATCAGTCTCTTTTCTCATACAAGAGAAATGAATCGCTACAATTGTAATACTTATAGTTAAGTAAAATGCATACAGTAAAAGCAGGAGTATAAAATAATACTGTAAAAGCATCGATATGGTTTCTTAGCCATATGTAACTTAAAATGGATAAAAGATATACATACATATATACATTGACTAATCGTACTCAACTGGTGCTTCTAACTACGCCTACCCCGGTGTACCTGACCTAAGCCTAATACATGGGAGGGAGTAAGTAAGTAGCAGTTTAAGTTAAGTTTGGTTTGCCAAGAGTCTGACTCAAGAATTCTCTGTAAGGGGTTAGTCAGTTCCGTACCTGGGATTTAGAAGGCAAGAGGGCTGGTATCTCTTTCTCAGGACTCGGTATCCCCGTCACCCCAGAGGGCAAGCTGGAAACGCTGGAGGCTGGATTCCTCGGCAAGAGTAAAGGCAGCGTTTCTCCTCAGCGCGTCAAAAAGGGAGGGGCAGCGTCCGTGGGCTCTCGCATCAGCTGGGCTCTCCGGCAAGTAGTCGCTGCTCCAAGCTCATCACCACCGTGTCTTTACTTAGGGCAGTGTCGGTATATTTATACCTGAGAGGTGCCAGGTTTGACGTAAGGATGGACATAAGACGTCAATTAAGAACTGGTCGTTCTTACATTCTTTGCAGGAGTTCTCGAACGAAATCAAAACAATAGCTTTGGGTATTTCCCAGGTTTGCTGGAGGCTTGGTTTGTTTAGAGAACTCGGTGTGCTTTCTAGGGGGCTGGAGGAATAGTGCTTGCTTAATGTGACAGCATGCGCTATGACTAATTCATGAACCGGGTTTCTGTGCCATTGTATGGATATTAGTGATTTATAACCGGACAAGGGTCAGAAATTGGAGTATCGATACAGGTCTCTAGATAAACACACTACACCCACTCCACGAATTCATGTCCATATTTACTAACCTAATCAATAGTAAACATAACTAATAGTGCATGTGTATACCGAACCACCCCAAAAAACATTTTTTGCATTTGAAAATAGGCATATTCGAAATACACGAAAAATGAGTATAGGTACTGAATGCATTCAAGCAGTGTAATCATTCAAAAAGGAAGCACAATTTATCACATCATGAATGATTTGCGAAAATAACACAGGAAATGGCTCTTAATACAGAAGAAAAAGTGCGAGACCACTTCATCACATATAAATACATTTACTCGTAAATGTGCTAGAGGCTGAGGTAAATTATTGTCTCTAGAGTTCCTAAAAATAGAAGCTCTGTTCTCTAGGAATAGTTTTACTTTAAGCAGAAGATAAGTGCCAAAAAGGTAAATATTTTGGGTTTGGAAAAAAAGTTTTCGTTTTCAGTGAAGAAGGAAAAAGGATTCTGAATTGCTTTGTTTTTTAAAACTGAAGGCCAAATCCAGAGTTCAGGGAACGCTGTGTCACGTTTACTTATAGTCACTCCCTCTGTTCTGGTGAAAACATCATTTCAGACAGACTTTCAAAAAAACAGTTTACCGCTTCAGGTGAAAGTTCGACCAAGTTGGAAAATGTCGCTACCATGCAGTCGTGTGCATGTTCGCTTTCAGTGATGTTCTGATCAGCATTGCTTACAGAAGGCCGTACCTGGTTGATGCTGCTCTCATCTTGTACTTCACTACCCTTCAATCGTAGTGGTGAAGTCTCCACGAATGCCGTCATCAGGATTGGTAGCCGCGGGGTACAGCACAATGCGTGAGCCTTTACTGGACCCAACAAAGTATCTGCATCCAATGGTACTTCTGATTGTATTGTAAGAGATGTGTCCAACACACATTCCTCGCCGCATAGCATGCATCTCAATACAGGTAAGACACAATTCTGCCATATGGGTCTGAGTGAAAGAAACCAGGTCATATTTAGATCTCGTAGCCGGGCTAATCCAAGGACTTTAGTTATGCGGTCCCGATAGCGTATAGCTAGGATCGTTTCTTCCATTGTTGCTGGAGTCTTGTCTGTGACATGGCTTGCCATAACAAAGCAGGAGAAGCAAAAATAAGATGCCTGCTACGAGTCCCAACAGGAGTGGAAGTCCGCCAAAGACAGAATGGACGAAATTGGGAAATATACCCAGGACTGCTTGGAATGGGGTTAACAGTCCCGAAAAAACGGTCTTAAATACACTCGCAATACCATTCGTATCCGAAATGTTTAATATTTCGTTTAGCATTTCTGCGAAGTGTAGGGGGCAATTTGTCGATAACAATGCATGTATCTCTCCCGTTGTCCTTGCAACTTGGAGATCATACGTTTCTTTTGATGACGTCAAGTGAACTGGCGTCTGTAGGAGCACAGTCTTCATTCTGCTTAAAGTATCAATTCGAATGGAAGAGATATTCAAACTGGGCCAAATTTTTCCCTCCCCGTCTGGAGTGGTATTTGGGAACAATACTCGCTCACAGCAAGTTACCATGGAACTCACGCTTACTAGATAAGTTTTTCCTGGCAGTAAGCCACAACATCTGTGATCTACAATTAGAATGTAACTCCCGTTAGAAAGTCTTCTAAAGAATGGTTCTATTTTTGTAGCAGGTGTGCCGAGCTGGTGACATGAAAGGTTATTTGAAGTCCCCTCACAGGCCCCATGTAAACTTATACCCTGACACAGAAGTATACCACTCAGTGATTTTTCACAATTGTTACCACTGAGAAATACACTCTGTCCTTTTTCACTATAACATGTGTGTGTATAAGGTAGGTTCCATGTTGACTTAATGTATCCTTTACCCAACCTTTCATACTGGCCTGCCTGTATATATTTCTGGCAGTATCGAAATTGGAAAGTCGTTATCGGAATAGTTATGATTCCATGTATTATCCATTCAATGACAGGTCGTTCTGACATTGTCAATGGTAATCTCTCAAGTTTTTCAATGCTCAGAATTGTATACTCTGCACCCTTTTGTGCCAAGCTGATTTGTGTATCAGTAAGGTTAAAGATAGTGAATAATGACGTTGTGTTGATTAAACGCCAAGGCACGTAGCCTGAACGCAGATTTTGTAACGTCCAGCCAAGCTGTACAATAGAACGCAATTGGGACTGACCGTGTTGTAACATCAGTAAGTCTTGCTCTATTATATCGATTGCAGATGATACAATACTGTCCAGTGAATATATTCTGGAAGACAGAGTCATTAACCCATTGCCCACAACAGAAAGTGATTTTTCCATATTAACACGGTCAATTTCCCGTATTTTCTCTGCTGTTTCAATTTGAGTTACTTTCTAAGCTTCGTTGTAAGCTGCATATATAGAGGCCGCTATGAAACGTTTTTGACACTGTTTGCGTGGTCCCATAATGAAATCACGCAAGTCAGCACCTTCTTTAAGTAAAGTCAAGTGTTGCTTAATTTCTGCCAGTGTGGATGTTCGTAGCCATTCGAGGCAGAGTTTCCCCACACTGTATGTTGTTATAATCCCTGGATGTTGCCGCTGGGAGTATCTAGGGTCTGGCCTGGTCAATTTTAACCCCTGTATTTTGTTCAGGAATCTATCTTGACAGTTATTTGTGTCTGTTGGCCAGATCAACCATTTTTTCCAATCAGGATGTGTTCTGTTTTGGTTTAAAATATGGGATACGTCTATCTCATCATCTGTAGTGTTAAGACTCTCAGGTGTTGGTTTTGGAATAGACGGTTTATTTAAGTCTTTAATTTTGGCTAGGCCAAAACAGGTTGTTTGTTGAATTGTATCATTCAAGAATATAATTTGTTCTGGGATCATGCAGGCTCTAAACAATGATTCTATACCTTTGACCTGCCAATCTCTTGTACCCCAGATTGTTTTCGTTTCAATGTTATTGTTCCAGAAATCAAAACCGAATGTATTCATTTTGTCAAAAAACGATTCTGAATATATTAATTTTGTATTTGTAAGCATGGTTTTCATTCCTGTCTTATTTAACAGTTTGAAATAAAACGTTTCTGCATTACTTGTGTTAAACCCTGAGAAATATGGAAATTTTTCTAAAAATGTTTTTGAACTGCCTTTAGGTGGAGTTGCACAATGTTCCCATTGGTTAAAATTAAAAACATTTCTAGGTTGAGCAGATTTATGCAAATAATGGTTACCATAGTGGTTGTAACAGTACATCTGGTCATAATTAGATGAACCCTGTAAATAATCATGTTCTGTAAATTTTTAGCTGACATCACTAGATCTGACATCATATCATTAATACTTTCAAAGTCCCAATCATCAGCGAATGTGCTTGATTTTACAAAGTCACTTAATGAAATCTTGAATTGATGAGGATACTTCAGGAGCTCGACAGGGCCATAGATTTCGTAATCAGTTTTGTCCCATGCTACCCCACCGGGTATAAGATTGGCTGTGAAGTTTACTGAAGAAAGTTCTCTTTTCTCGATGTGTGAAGACTTGTGTGGTTTCAGGACCAAGTTGATTTTCTGACTTGCTGTGTCCATTGTAACATATTTTCCCTCAATAAAATGTCCCAAGTATAGTACCAGGACGAGCCAAAGTATGAGGACAAATACACCTTGTGCCACCCAAAATTCAATCCATGGAGAAATCAGATAGGTTTCTTGTAGTTGATGAAAGAGTTCTTTTGCTTTGTCTTTAAAAGTCTTTGATGTTGTCGGCTGTTCCTCAGGCTCGCTCGGATCCTCCGAGAAGTCATCGAAGTAGATGAAATAGCCTGATGCAGTTCTGTCAATTGTTTCAATTGCTTCTGGATTTCTTTTTGTTTTTGTAATTTGCTTTGTTTCATTAGCATAGTCTGTGGTTACATCATTGTAGACTGGTGTTTCTCGATGTAAGATTTGGATTTGGGTTTCAAGAGGTTTAAGTTCCATGGCTTTGTTGCATAGTCCTTGTTGATTCATTGTAGGTTTATCAAATGTGATTAGTCTCTCAGTTTGAACCTCTGTGTTTGTAGCAAACTTTGGTGTTCTGCTGTTTCTTGGGAGTCCACTTGGCCTACTACTTATTATCGGCCACATGATTGTGGTTTAACCAGGTCGATGGATACAACTCGGTTCTCCTTTTTACCAGCAAGGGGTGGTAGTACAACTGATCTTGTTCCGTTGATTGCCAAGATAGGTACTGCTTTTCTATAAGAAGGCCCAAATTCCTTCTTTACCGCTATTTTTTCTCTGACCAGATCCCCGATTTTTGGAATCCAGACAGGCATTGCTGGGACAGGTGGTTTCTCTTCAGTGGTTGTTGGCTGTTGTTTAAACTTTATGTTGCTCAGGTCTTTTCTTGTTTCGTTTAAGTCCTGTAAAATAGCCAAACGATCTTTGATATCAAAGCATTTCTCTTTAACCACTGAAGTTTGACTATCGAGGTCCTGGATTAACATTCTAGTCCCAAACAATAGTTCGTACGGACTGAGACCTCTCAGAGAATTTCTTGGCAGATTATTAAGACTACCTTGGACACTTATTAAATGTTTGACCCACCCAGCTCCCGAACCTAATACCTTTGCCGTTATAGATTGCTTTATGTCACGGTTTTTTCTTTCCACAATTCCGTTTCCCTCAGGATGAAAGGGACAAGAGTACCGCAATGCAATGCCCATACTGGTCATGGCCTCCTTATAAGCTCGAGAGCTAAAAGCAGGACCCTGGTCAGAATGTAGCATGCCAATTGCGTATGTGCCGATAAAGACTCGCAAATCTTTTATAACAGTTCTGGCGTCAGCCGAGCGCTGGGGCCAAGTCCAAATAAATCTCGTACATGAATCCACTGCGACCATGATATATTTATAGTTGCCATCCCTTTGTAAGGGACCGCAGTGGTCCAGGTAAACACATGCTAATGGTTTATCTGCGATTAGAAGGGGCGTCTGTGCTGGTCGTTTCACGGTTGATACCTTCATCCTTTGGCATATTTCGCATTCTAGAACATAGTTCCTAGTTTGTCTTCTCATGTGTGGCCACCAGTATCTCTGTTTTAATAGCGATACTGTGGCTGAAACACCAGCATGTACAGAAGCGAGCCCTTCGTGTGCCGCTATAATGAGTCCTAACCTATATTCCATGTTTGGAATTGCCCTATCCCCCACTCCAGGGATTTGAGCAAATCGAACGTTATTCGCATCAGTTATGTATGAGTATTTTACTGGAAAGCCTTTCGGGAGTGTTTCTATCGCATTTTTTACTGTAGCGCTGACAGCTTGTAATATTTCGCTGTCTATTTTTGTTTTTGACCGGGTGATAGCGGCTACGGAAGCCGTTTGGACAGCTGCCTTCGCTGCTTCATCAGCCAATGAATTCCCTGCAACGTGAACGCCATCACGTTGATGACTCAGTGTATGTATCACGTGAGTCTTTGGTAGTTCTTTCTGTAAAAGAACTACTTGTTCCCAAAGCGTTTTGTGCTTGATTGTGCCACCTTTTGCATCTTTGAAACCGTTCCCAACTCAGATTTGCAAGTATTCATTATAAGACTGCACGCAATAATATGAATCGCACACTATGAGTGTGGGGAATTCGCGATCGGTATTTTCAAGCGCCATCTTAAATGCTAGTAGTTCTGCTCGTTGAGCTGTACAATCTCCTAGAGATTGCGTTTTAGTGACCAGTGGTCTAAATTTTCCTCCGTGCCAGCGGCCTTTAACGATCGCGCACGCAGCACTGTAAGCTTGTTTACCCCCAACTGCGGGCTGTGCTGATCCGTCTGTATATATTATACAGCGTAGTGTTCTAGAGGCAGGATTTCGGTCGGCAGAGGACATTCAAATTCATATTGGAGGAATTCTTGTGTTTTTAAATTAGGATCAAATTCGTATACCAGGTCTGTTGCAGCAAGAGAGTTAACCCACTGTATCCATCTCGGATGTAATGCTTTAGCATTTGGAATGCTTGCCTTTGTTACCGCCTCTAGGGCTGGTATTGGTGTAACGATGATTATTCGTTTACCTTGTGCTAGGGATCTTTCTTTCGCTACAGCAGTCTGTACCGCGGTTAGAATGTTTTCCGTTGGGCTAAATTTTATTTCAGCTTTTGTATACAAATGTGATTTGTAAGCTATTGGTACCGTTTCTCCCTCATTAGAGGTTAGGTATGTGAATCCGCATCTTCCTGGGATGACCCGAATCACAAGGTTGCGTGTGTTATCACGTGTTTGCAATTTTGTTTTAGCTAACATGTCTGTTTGTAATGATCTCAACATTTCTGTGTGTTTTTGAGTCCAATTGATTGTTTTAAAATCTGGTCTTATTAGGTAGTAGAGAGGTTTAATTTTCTCTGCATAATTTAAAATGTAAGTTCTTCCGAAATTCAGGAAACCTAGAATTGATTGTAAGTTTTTCAGCGTTCTTGGTGCTTGGATTACGGCACATTTCTCTAAGAAATTGTCAGCCAGGCTTTTGCCTTCACTTGATAATTCATATCCTAAAAACAGGACAGTCAGATGGGCAATTCTTGACTTCTTGAAGGTGAATTTGTAACCCTCTGCTGCAAACCCAAGTATTATGGTGTTCACTCTTTTCAAGTGAGTATCCAAGTCATCATCTGTTAGATAGATGTCATCGACATAAGATAATGCCTCATCATCATACATTTGTAGTAACTCTGTTACTCTCGCTGAGAATAATCCTGGGCTGTTCTTGAACCCCTGTGGCAAACGACAGAAATTTTTCTGCGAGCCATTTATTGAGAAAGCGGTCAAATATCTGCTTTCAGGTGCTATATTTTGACAAAAGAATCCATTAGAGATGTCTAATGTTGTTTTGTATTTTTTTCGCACTATGCTATTCATTAGTGCTGCACTGTGGGAGTTTTGTACTGCAAAAGTTTTGCAACATGAGTTAAGGTGTCTGTAGTCCAAAACTGGACGATATGATCCATCTGGTTTGGAGACAGGAAACAAAGGATTGTTCATTTGTGAGGTGCATGTTTCAATCACCCCCTGGTATTCAAGTTGATCTAAGATCTCCCTGAACTGTTTTTTAGCTTCTTGCTTAATTGGGTACTGCCTTTGTGCAGTTGGTTGAGATTTTAACTGGATTTTGTGAGGAGGTGAGTCCTCATCCCATGCCACATGGTTTTTATATAATGCAGGAGCTTGGGCTACTGCCCACTTTCTTGCAAGTGTGTATTTTTTATGAATTGGAATGTCATTTGAGAAGGCAGGCATAATCATTTCTTCGCCATGAGGGCACTCCCTGACAAACTCCGGTGGCCAGTCTTTTTCAGCTAAAAGGATGTCATAGCCTTTGGAGAGATTATCCCAAAATAGACCCCTTATTTTCCTAGTCTTATCTCCCTCTATACGTAATGTTATTTCGTATATTTTATGAGGTTTGCTAACCCTGGTATCTGCAGTTTTCCACCTGAATGTATTCATTCGTGTCCACTGTCTCCAGATGATTCATCAGGATCTTGCGAGCTATGCTCACTTCTGCTGCGCTGTCTAGCATTGTCTGAGCCCACTCTCTGTTTTTCAGATGTGTCCTCAGGATCCTCGGCATGTTTGATTACTTTAATACTGGCTACCTTCTTCTTTGGAAATTGTAACTTTTTATTTTGATGAGCAGGTTCCTTGTCTTTGGACTTGAAGTGCTCTTCCCTTTGTTCTGACCGTCCTCTTTTTTCCGATTTCTGCGAGGAAGTCTGAAAAGATCGAGAGGGACGTGTATCAATATCTTGATATCTATCAGGTTTTTTCAAATTATCCCTATTTCTAAGGTTGTACTTTTTCTCAGAGGGCTCCCTCTGGGGAGACTTGTGTCCTTGGTCCGGAGATCTTTCTCTCCGCCGAGGAGACCTTCCTCTGGACTGGAATCTTTTTTCTTTGGGAGTGGATTGCTTATTTCCACCCCAGCTCTTTTTTGGAGCGGTTAGATTATTTTTAATAAATACCTTTTCAGGATTTTCAGTTAGTTGGGGTTTCACTGGTTTCCCACCCAAACTATCTCTTCCTAGTTCTTCATAGGATTTTTCTATGATTCTGGCAAGTTCAAATGGTTGTTCTGCTATATCTGTTTCTTTCAACTTCTGGCGGATCGCCACAGATGCTGCTTCTCCTTTTATGTTGGATAACAATAAAGCTGAGACCTGCTTGAAGTCTTTCAGTAATTTCATACCCAGAGTTAAAGCAGGTTCTGGACCGTATTCATTTTCAATCTGTTTTAGCACAACTGGTATTACCGCCATGGATGGAACACCATGTGTTTTTGTGTAAATGGAAGCAAAGACTGTGCCCCAAGTGTCACAGTCCTCCACATGTGGTGTGATCCCCATTGGAAGGCAGATAGTCAGAATTCTGTGTTTCTCAGTAGGGGTAGTATCCGGAAATACTGCCTCTATTTGAGTGATTTTCTGTGCTAACCAGAATGGAATTTGTTCCCGTTTAATGGGTACTTTGCCTAGACAGGACTGTATGTTCTGTGGTGTAATTTTATTTGTGTTCCCCTGATGAGGGGTCAGCTGTGGAATTTTAATAGCTGGTTGGACTGTTGAATTCCGCATTACATATTGGACTAATTGTCTGTGTATTTTAATCAGTTGTTTTAGCTGTGCTAAAAGTTCTGGTATTGAAATGTTTTCAATGTCTGGATGTGGTGTGTAGCCGGCTAGAACTGGCCATGTTGCTCCTGGTCTACCTAGTGGAACGAGCCTGGTGATATGATCATTATGTTTTAGGGCGCCTTTAAACCAGAGCAGGTGCTCTTGGTATTTTAGTGGTATTTCCACCTCCTCGAAAGGAGTGTACTCATCCGGAGGTTCCTCTATTTTATAATAGTGGAACTCTTTTGTGACAGCGTTTGCCGCTGGAAAGTTTATTCATGAATAGAATACCTCTGTCTGCCGATATTCGTGTGCCCCAATTACGAATATGACTGTACCACCTCTTGGTGTTAGTCCATTTTCTATAAGTTTAAGTGTTATAGTTTTTCTTATGCTGACCGGGATGATTACTGCATCCGGGTCCTGCAGTAGGAGACTTGTGTCTTCCGCTAGGAGTTGAGCTGCTAATCTAGCTGTCTCCCTATCTCCTTCATTGTCTGACATTTTACTGACAAGAAGGTTTTTTGTTGCAGATCAAGTTTTCAAGGAAACAAAGATTAGGTGCACAATATTTTGGAACACTGTATCCTTCAACGTTGAATAAACCAAAAACCATACATAGGAGTCTCCTCCTACTAAGTTTGGCGGATTTTTAACCTTTGACCCACTCCAGACGTCTTTGGAGTATTTATGGGAGAAAGGGTCTGTGTGAAAAAGCACGACTGAGTTACTCTAATGCCTTGCGTTAGTTTTATCGCCTTACCAAACGTTGGGCGCCATGTAGTGTAGTTCCTATATTCCCAATAGGCTCTGCGCATTGGAATAATATCTTCAGTAGTGTAGACGTAGGACTGAGGTTAACTAGGTCTTTTACTGACGATATTAGACTTAAGTTTTGTGTGCCAGCTAGCTCAGAGTTCACTAGAAACTTTCTCGAATAAGCGAGGAGGAGTTTAACCTCCCTGGATAGACAAGAAGGGATTTAGTTTCTGACAACCATAGAACATGACAACTTTGCTCTCCCTGATCAAGAGTATATCTCTAGAGTCGTGTGAAAACAAAAGACAGCTATTTTACTCAGTCAATGCGTGCATACTTAGTTTCACCAGATTTGTAGAGAAAAGGAGAGACAGGCGTTTTCAATAAAAGGTGTTATTTATTGATCAGTCTCTTTTCTCATACAAGAGAAATGAATCGCTACAATTGTAATACTTATAGTTAAGTAAAATGCATACAGTAAAAGCAGGAGTATAAAATAATACTGTAAAAGCATCGATATGGTTTCTTAGCCATATGTTACTTAAAATGGATAAAAGATATACATACATATATACATTGACTAATCGTACTCAACTGGTGGGCTCTCGCATCAGCTGGGCTCTCCGGCAAGTAGTCGCTGCTCCAAGCTCATCACCACCGTGTCTTTACTTAGGGCAGTGTCGGTATATTTATACCTGAGAGGTGCCGGGTTTGACGTAAGGATGGACATAAGACGTCAATTAAGAACTGGTCGTTCTTACATTCTTTGCAGGAGTTCTCGAATGAAATCAAAACAATAGCAATGGGGATTTCCCAGGTTTGCTGGAGGCTTGGTTTGTTTAGAGAACTCGGTGTGCTTTCTAGGGGGCTGGAGGAATAGTGCTTGCTTAATGTGACAGCATGCGCTATGACTAATTCATGAACCGGGTTTCTGTGCCGTTGTATGGATATTAGTGATTTATAACCGGACAAGGGTCAGAAATTGGAGTATCGATACAGGTCTCTAGATAAACACACTACACTGCTCTATAGCCGTATTATGCCAGACGGTTCCGGGGATGTGAAGGTAAGACACCCACGTGAAGAAGGGAAATGTAAGGAGAGATATGCTTCTCTCTCCTATCTCAGTGTCTGTGAAGAGCCCCAACCTGTCTTAGCTTCAGATCAGGTAATGTCTTCCCGGAAGCAAACCACCTAGGTGTGCCCTGTTTTATTGTTACCCCACAAAACAGCCACTCTGGTATCAAAGAAAAACTAACCCCTTTATCTGCCCAAACACACCACTTGTGTGAATATCCAACCCCTCAGCAGGGTCTCTGCCACACTGCTTACTTGCCTGAAGCCCTGACCCTCTGAAGGGGCCACGGCTGCCTCGTCCTGCACGCCTCCCCTGGGTCGACCTCGCTTTCCGTTGGCTGGTCCTGGTCTCCTCCTGCTGCAGGGGTGGGTGGCTGCTCCTCCCGCTCTTCTGTTTCCGTCTCGCTTTCCTTCTCCCTCTGCTCCTCACTGCTTCCTTGCTCCTCTGACTCCGTCTGCTTCTCGCCGCTTCCTCCCTCCTCGGACTCCGTCTGCACCTCCCTGTCGGAGAGATAGGCGGAAATGAAAGCTAGGAGGCTGTATAGGTTTATCAATGGTGGATTTGTTTTATTGTACGTCAGTAGTAGAGCTAGCTGGGTTGGTAGATGAGCTGGATGACAGGATGGTAGTTCTGTTCCTCTTGAAGTTGGCTCCGCCCTCTGGATGGCCACTCCCCCAGGATACTCGGAAAGAGATAAAAGAGAGTGGCGGTCAATCACCTGCACTACGGTTCCTATGCTTTTTTATATCCTTCACCACACCCATTGAAGATAGTGCTCAACGGCTCCTGTTCGAGGATGGGGAGTGAGGGAAGTCCTGTGTCGGGTTTAAAGTGAACAAAAACATCAACAAAAAGCAACAGAGGATAGACTCTCCTCTTTATAATAATAAAAGGGGTTTCTGTTTGTACCCCTTATCCTTGTTGCCTCCGGAACACCCCAACGGTCCTACTTTTGTGAGGCGTCCTATAACATATATTTCACAGCACCTCTTGTGCCTTCTGGGACTCTTAGTCCAAACCGCTCGTGGTGTTCTCCTTTTTGTGAATACCCCTCCCCCGGTGCGCCCCCCTTTCCCCGTTCTGCGTGCTTACCGCCAATGCCACAACTCTCCTGGGTTACGGCGGCAATCACTCATCTCCTGGAGGTGTCCACCAGTCCTCGCTCCACATTTCTAGGTAGTCCTCTGTGGCAGCGTCCTCCGTCCTCTCGGTCTCCGGTTTGGGACCTTCCATCTCTCTTGGCCTTGGGCATTCCCGGAGCTTGGGTTTGGCAGCTTCAGGTTCCCTTGGCTCTGGGGATTCCCTCTGCTCCGGCTCCTCAGCGACTCCCCGGTCCGTATCTCCTTCTTCCGGGTTGTGCACCAATTCCCGCGAGAGACTTCTTTTCTGCATTGCCTCTGCCTCTGATTGGCTCCCCGTGGAGGCGGAATCCTCGTTGCTCTGTAAGGGAGAGGGTGTGAGGACATTTTTAACACTGTAGTTGCTTTCCTGACTTCCCTCATAGACATTGCGTTGAGTGTCGGGGCAGGTTTTGCGGCGCCCCCATCCGGGCTCTTCCCGACCTTCCCTAACTTTCTTGCCTGCAAGAGAGAGTTCTTGGGGCTATCTAGAGAGGTAGTCCGCATTTGTTTGGTCTTTTCCCTTTCTGTGCTGAGTGGTAAAGCGAAAGAGTTGTAGAGCCAGGAACCAGCGTAAGATGCAGTCATTGTGTCCTTTATTTCCGGCAAGCCATTTCAAAGGAGTATGGTCAGTGTACAAAACGAATTCTCTACCCTCTAGATAGTACTTCAGGTATTCAAAAGCCCACTTGATGGCCAGGGCTTACTTTTCAATGACACCATACTTGCTATTTCTGGGGTATAACTTCATTCTAATGTAGATCACGGGTCTCTCCTGCCCCTCTGTGTCCGTCTGCGACAATACCGCTCCTAGACCATTATCTGAGGCATCGGTTTGTAGAATAAAGGGCTTTCTGTAGTCTGGGCTTAAGAGAACCGGTTTCATAGTAAGAAGGCTCTTCAAGTGTTCAATTGCTTGTCTGACAATGGGAGAGGGTTGTTTCAGTTCTTTTTCTAGGTGTGGATCTTTTCTTAGGAGATTGGTTAAGGGAGTAGCTAGCTCTGAAAAATCAGGAATGACTCTCCTGTAGTACCCCAATATGCCCAAGAAGGCTCCGAGATCCCTATGGGTTGTGGGGAATGGTAATTGAGAAATCACTGCCACATTATTCTCCTGTGGTTTTATAAACCCTTCCGCTAGTAAGTATCAAAAATACTTCACGGAATGAGTGGCCAAATGACTTTTGGCGGGGTTTATAGTGAGTGAAATAGAATGTTTCCCTTGGCACCATTCATTTGTTAAGCCCACATATTAATTTTGAACACTTTGACATTTAAACAAGATAAAGCAAACCAATACGTATGTAAAAAGCTTGTACAAATTTATTGTTCTTAAAAACATAAAAACTCACAAGTTAAAAAATATGATAGTACCATATTACAAATGATATTATAAAAAGGGGACAAAGCGGAAAACCTTTTCTTCCAACAGTATATGATCAAACCCAACACAATATAATGAGAAAAATAAAAGACGAATTCAATAGACAATACAAAATAAATTAATCAAATTCTACTACAGCACAAAAGAGAGAGACACATAAAGACAATACAGTTTTGTCATTACAACTCTGGCACACCGAGTATATAAATCTCAGGCTGGCAATCTTGGGTACATATACTTATTGTACTTTACAAAATTGACACGGTTACTCAGTTGTGCAATTCGTTTTGCGTCGACGCGTTTCGATGGCTTATTTCATTTTCTTGCCATCTTTTTCAAGACTGTTATATTTCATCTCTCTTTGTCTGCGGCACTGGATGGTTGCCTTAAACTTAGGAGGTCCTATGAACAAACATATGGCCGTCAGTATCTATTTTACATATTGCTGGTTTTACCATTAAATATGCACACCTCTCCCTAGTACAACTGATCTCTATGCATCTAGGGCAATATACATCTTCTTTAAAACCAATCAATTTCATTTCTCTTGTGCTATGTTAAAAAACAATCTTTTAACCACCATTAGCGACTTCATCAGGTTAAGCCAAGGTCTCATCATTTATAATCATCATAGCACCTACTGTTGTCCAATATTACCATGTGTGCTTGTACATTTCAATATCTCCCTCCCGCATGTTGGGAATGGGAAGCTGCCATGGGTATGAGTTTATCAATCACATATTAGTGGCAGTTGTTACCTTTTATTTCATACTCGGGAAGGACTTCTCTGGTTATCCTGCACAGGCATATTATAAGGCAGGGCTATTCTGAAAAATAAGGAGATATTTATAACTCCGCCTTTTGCGCTGGTACGAGCCTATTGCTTGAGTCTCCTAGTATCAACTTGCTTGTACCTTTATTCATGCTAGGGATTTCCTTGCTGTTTGTTCTTTCCCAATGATAAAATCAAGCGTCCTGCACAGGGGTTATCTGTAAAAGAGTTTGCATTGATCTTTCACTGGCGCTTATTATTTAAACATTTTACACATTAAATTTATTATGGGCGTTTTGACTTGTCGCCCGGATTTACCTGTGTTTATTGTTGTCTATTTGGCGGTAACCCACTGGTCGCGACTGCTGGAAGGGGCGGCCCGCTTTGTTTTAATTTGGCTTGTATCTAGTGGTGAATAACGAGTATTGTTAAGTTTTACCACCCGCCCTATATTACAAAGGTATCTAAATCATTAGTGACTTGTTGAGCCTATTCAAGACGACCCACCTTGCTCATCGAGTAGCAGAGTTTGTAAAGGAGTGGATACTTGGCTGCACACAGTCTTTTGTTATTTATCTCTAAAAGATGGAAAAAAGATAGCGGGAGCTAAAGTTAGTGTCCATTTTTAGCTTGGGTGTTATCACTAACTATAAAACCTTCCGAAGGCGGCATACTGCCCCCTCTTACCTCGAAATTCGGCAGCAATCGTGTCTCCACTCCCGGCCGGTCTCGGTCATACGTCTGATTCCCCCGTGGCGTTTCAGATTGCCCACGCTTCGTTCCTCTTTTTAAACCCCATTAATTGGTTAGACCCGTCTCAGGTGATTACTTCTGGTTGGCGGGCGGATGTTATTAAAACGCAGTTTCCGCTTTATCCTATGCGTACCTCGCCTCGTTTTCATTTCTTTTACACGAGCCCACCTCCTATGCGTACCTCGCCTCGTTTTCATTTCTTTTACACGAGCCCACCTCATGGGCGGATCCTATTGTTGTTCTATTTGCGCATAATAATATGCGTGCTGAGCCTCGCTTTCATGTCACTTGCGCGGCTCAGCCTTTTAAGGTCCGCTATTATTTATTTATGTTAAACCGCATTTGTGAGATTACCGATCTCGCCTATTACTGTTTGTCTTTTAGTAAGGCATGCATAATGTCTAATTCTACGCTCGCGCTAACTATGCGTGTTTGTATTGATTTACTGACCTCCCTTGGTGACAATGCACCCTCCCAATATTCAATTAAACATGAAGATAAAAAGGGGGACAAAACAGAAGGAAAATAATAATTTTCTTCCGATGGTCCTAATTGTACAGGGGCTAAACAGTTAGAAGATTTTCAACCTCTCATGCATTTCTACAGGTTTGTCAGCTACAGTTCATTCAATTGTTAGTTAGTATTATTCTTCTAGGTTCCTTTTAATTATAGGCTACGATTTTCATCCAGTCTTCCTTTGAATTTAACCCTTTGTCCACTGTATCTAAAAAACACATAAACCACTGTTCGCGTGTTTTTCTTAGGGCGTCTACATTACCGCCTCTTCTACTTATGGTTATTTTTTCTAAAATGTACCATGTGAATTCATTACACCCATGGTTTTCTTTTTGGTAGTGGTGCACTAGGGGTGCATTTTCTTTCTTGTTTTTTAGTGAAGATCTATGTTCAAGTAGTCTTGTCCGCAGCTCCCTGCTTGTCTCACCTACATAGCCTAACCCGCAGGGGCAGACCAGCAGGTAGACTACATTTTTGCTCCTACAGTTATTCAGAGTCCTAGGGACCAAAGTTTTTCCGTTGAATACCAGTTTCTTTGTTTCAATACAGTTGGGGCAGATTGAACAGGTTCCACATTTGTGGTTTATAGTGAGACCTCCCTCCTTGAGGGCTTGTATGGTCTTCCTGAGATGGTCTAGGTGGAGGTCCCATGTGTCACTATCGATGACTATATCATCTTATATGCTAAGGCAAAGTCCTGATGGGGTTTAAGGATTAAATTCATAAGCCGTTGGAACATGGCAGGGGCCCCGTATAAGCCGAAAGGCAGCATTTTGAAGTGGAACAAAGCCCCAGGGGTGGAGAAGGCCGTCTTCTCTTTATCACATTCCCTTCATGGAACCGGCCAGTAACCCTTACATAAGTCAAGGGTGATGATATACTGTGCTTTCCCTAATTTCTCGATCATTTCGTCCACCCTGGGTAATGGGTAGGTGCCAAAACGAGAGATCTTATTGACTTCTCAAAAATCAATGCAGTACCGGATGGAGCCATCCGGTTTGGGCACAATTACTATTGGAGAATTCCATTCGCCCTTGGAAGGTTCAATTATCTCCATATGTAACATTTGTTGAACCTCATCCTCAATGGCCTCCCTTCTTGCTTCTGGTATTTGGTAGGGTCATAACCGAATGGTTTTGTTAGGAGTGGTATGGATAGCATGTTGGATAAGGGTGGTTTTCCTGGCGTTAGTGAGAATACCTTCTGAAGAGGTAGTAGTTTGGCTCTCAGCTCTTGTTGTTGGGGGGCGACAGGTCTTGGTCTCAGGGCCGGACTGGGAACCAAAATCGGCCCTGGAAACTGCTCGGCCTCCCTCCGAAGAGGGAGGGTGGGGGTGCGGCCAGAGCCGGTTTCAGAATATTTTGTTACCGTGGGCTGAAATTGTCAGCCCCGGTAACAAAAAAGGATCCCCAGGGGCCCAAAACCAACCCCCACCCTGGCGGCCCACAGGTGAAACGCCTAGTGCCCGCTATGGACAGTAGGGACCTGCTTGGTCTATGCTTTGTAGGAACAGGGGATCACCAGTCCCTACTTTTCCCATCATGGCAGGTCGGGGTCCCTCCCACTTATTAAGGATGTTTACATGATATATTTGGGTGTTTTTCTTCTCCTGTGGATCTAATTCTAGACAGTAAGTCACAGGGGTCAACTTTTCAATTACTCAGTATGGGCCTTGCCTCTGTCCTAGTATTTTATGATTAGAGTTGGGTTTCATCAATAGTACTAGGTCGTCGATATTGAGATTGCGTTCTTTGGCCTTTTTATCATATTGCCTTTTTTGTGCTTCTTGAGCCTGTTCTAGATGTGTCTTTACTATGTTTCGGATCTTATATAATCTGGTTTTTAATCCTAGCACATAATCAGGGAGAGGCTATCTCCCCACAGGTTCTTCCTCCCATTCCTCTTTCAACATATCTAAAAGAGTAAAGGGTTGTCTCCCATACAACAATTTGAATGGGGAATATCCGGGGCTCTTATGCCGTTTACAACGGTGGGCAAAGAGCGCTACGGGCAACATCTCTTCTCATTTTCGTGTCTCTAACTCCAACAGCTTTTTTAGTGTCGACTTTAGGGTGGCATTATACCTTTCTACACGGCCATCTGTCTAGGGGTGGAAGGCAGCTATCCAAATTTGTTTCATGTTTAATTGTTGTCAGACTTGTTTCATCAGCCGTGACACGAAAAGGGTTCTTCTATCACCGGGAGAAGACGTAGGGGGACTCTTGGAGGCATAGCCTGACTATTTTTCTGGCAGATGGCACATTCCCTAAAATACCCGCGGACTTGATGATATATACCTGGTCAACAAAAGTTTTCCAGGATCGCTTTCTTGGTTTTCTCTCCCCAAAATGCCCACCTAACAAGTGACTATGGGCCAGGAACAGTACTTTCTTGCGGTATTGCTGGGGCACCAATAATTGGGGTTTTAACTCTTGTCCACCTTTCCTATACAATAAACCCTTTTCTATGAAGAAATGGGGACCTACTACATTCGGGTCTTCTTGTGCTGCAGAACGATTCCAAGCTTCGCACAGCGTGGGATCCTCCTTCTGAGCCCAGCCAAAACCCTGGTCATTTTCCCATACCCCGTTGTGGCAGACTGGGTCAGAGCAACAGGAACCCATTTTGCTTTTCTATCCGTCTTTGGCTCTTGTTCTTCCGGGATTTCCCTGGAGACAGTTTGTGATCCCGCAGTTGCGAAAAGGGAGCTGTCTGCCTCCATTCATTTTCCTCCGTCACGGACTCCTAGATCAACTGGTTCATGTGGGGGTAGTCTGTCCCCAACACGAAGGGTTCAGGCAACTTCAGGATCAACCCCACCTCGAGGGGTACTGGGGCTGCAGATGGACCATGGTGTGTGTAAACCTCAGTGGTAGTGTACGGTTTCTGGTTACCGTGTACACATTGGAATGTCACCATACCGGTATTTGTTCCCACTCCTCCTGGTGTGACCTGGGGTCGTATGACGCTTTGGAGACACCCTGTGTCTATCAGCGCCTCCCTCTGTTCTCCGTTTACCGCCCACTGTCTATGATAAGGGAGTGACCCGGATGGAACAGGGTTACAGACGAGGGACCGGGTGTGACTTATGTCCATGGGTTCCTCCCTTTGTGGACATACTCACGCTATATGGCCGTGCCCACCACAGTGGAAGCATTGGGGCCCAAGGGGAGCCATTTGTCGAAAGGAGGGAGGGGGGTTCCCGGGAGGTAGTGTCACTGTCTCAGGTCTTCTAACGGGAGGAGGTCTAGGGGGGTCTAGTGTTAGGGCCCCCACCCCCTGATTTCCAGTGTGAGTCGTCTCTCCCCTTTTGAATTTCTTGTGCTCCGTTGTAGGCACTTGCTATCTCTACTGCTTTCTCCAAGGGGAGTTCGGTCTGCTGCCGAACGCACCGCTGAATAGGTGGATGGAGAGACAACAAATATTGTTCCAGACATATTTTTCCCATGATTTCTTCCTTTGTGGCGGTCATTGGTTTTAGCCATCTGTCCGTCATGTCCCTAACTCTATAATATAGATCCCGAGGAGTTTCCTGGGGCCCCTCCCAGATTTGGCAGAGGCGAATTCTATATGTCTCCTCGTCTATTACAATTCATTCTAGGATGCTTTTCTTTACGTCATTATAAGGAGTAACCTCAAGCGGCTTGGCGGCCTGATAGGCGGCTTGGAGATCCCTGGTGAGGAGTGGTCCTAGATACTGGCCCCACTTATCAGCCGGCCAAGCAGTGGCTCTGGTTATCCTCTCAAAGTTAGCAAAGAAGAAATCAGGGTATTCTCTGCTGACTTACTTCTGCATGACGACTGAGGGAAGAGCAGTGTGTCCTCGTTGTTGGGTCAGTGTCTCAGCCAGTTTGCCTATCACGGTTTCCTGTGCTTGTCTTTGCTCTGTGAGAGACCTGTGGAACTTCTCATGATCCTCCTCAGCCACCACCAGGAACTTCTCCATAACTTGGCCCAGGTTTTCCTGGTTCTCCTCCATCTTTTTAATAACAGCCTTCATTTCCTGGGATCCCACTTCTGACACCACTTGTCGGAGGGATGGGCGGAAATGAAAGCTAGGAGGCCGTATAGGTTTATCAATGGTGGATTAGTTTTATTGAACGTCAGTAGTGGAGCTAGTATCAGTTGGTAGATGAGCTGGATGACAGGATGGTAGTTCTGTCCCTCTTGACATTGGCTCCGCCCTCTGGACGGCTACTCCCCCATTATACTCGGAAAGAGAGAAAAGAGAGTGACAGTCAGTCACCTGCACTACGGTTCCTATACTATTTTATAACCTTCACCACACCCAGTGAGGATAGAGCTCAACGGCTCCTGTTCGAGCGGTGCTTTCTGTGAAGGATGAGCAGTGAGGGAAGTCCTGTGTCAGGTTTAAAGTGAACAAAAAAAAAGGAGCAACAGAGGATAGACTCTCCTCTTTACGATAATAAGAGGGGATTCTGTTTGCACCCCTTATCCTTTTTGCATCCGGAACACCCCAACGGTCCTACTTTGTGAGGCGTCCTATAACATATATTTCGCGGCATCTCTAGTGCCTTCTGGGACTCTTAGTCTGAACCACTCGTGGTGTTCTCCTTTTTCTGTATACCCCCCTTTCCCCGTTCTGCGCGCTTACCATAAATCACCAAATTAAAGAGAGTGGATCTTTATAAACCCGCAAGGGGTTAGAGCTCAAATACTGCAAGTAAACAACAAAAGTTCCCTTGGGGTATACTTACTATTCAAATACTGAAATACTCGACACATTCCTCATACACACTTCAAATGACACCAGTGGTAGCAACCATAATGAAACTTTTGTAAAGGTAAACATATAAGCTCAACAACATAGAATTATATAAAAAACGACTGTTTTATTAATAAAAAAACAATAAAATCACACTAATTTAGTGCACGATGTACATCACATATATAAAAAACGAACCATTAATAAAAACCCATGTGCATAACAATTATGGACAAAAGGTACAGGAGAAATGTGTAAACAAAGACAGCCCCGTATGTCTTTTGGATAGTCAATTCGTAAACGTTTGGATCAACTGGGAGTTAGAGTATCCTATTTCTCCAGAAGGGTTGCCCAATCAGAATTTGACTTAGCACAAAGAGCGTCGACGCGTTTCGGCAGTACAGTTCAATTAATGACCGTCTTCTTCAGGACATAAACGAATAGATTTCTCCTTGTGAATAAAAACAGCATCACCTATTGTGAAAAAAACATTGTTTTATAAGCCTATTCCAAAATCCATAACTTAAAACAGTAGAAAGTACACAATTAATAGATAGCGAAAAAATCAGAATCTATATATTGCCACCAAAGTAAATCTTAATTCCTCTCTTGATCACCCATTATTGTTAAACAGTCCTATAAACCACCCTCACTGTGGTGACTAGACATCCAATTATAACAAATACGTTTTTTAAACACAAAGGAGGAGAATTTTTACAAAATGAGGGAAATACCCACCTAATCACATTTACAACTGTTTCATCATAGCTCTGGGAACCTGTCACTCCTCATACGCACTGTAGCATTCATACGACTACAAACATGATATAAAAGTCTCAACTATGCCTCAGCATATGGATGAAGAGAATGTTTGTGCAGCGCTCGCTTCAATAATTCAGAGCAGATGGAATACACTGTCAAAATCAACAAGAGTATTTCAGGATAAAAAAGGAGGAAAACTCCCCTAAAAATGGCACACTTGATTCTTCCAATAAGTGCCAAAAAGACTGATTGTTCTACTGATTATTAGGTTATGTAACGCATACCTGTTACGCTTGGTACTCAGTATGCGGTCTCACGTTCTGTAAGGATGCACTCTCAAACTCCAGGAACATTATAACTTCTAAAATGCCTGAAAAGACATATATATATAAAAATGTATATATATATTTTGGGTATAGTCCTTCTAGTTTACCATCACTTCATTTAGTTAGTAGATAGTCACTTATATACCTTAAAATAATTCATGGAATCCTTCCCAGCCTTTGTTTCCTGGCCGTAATGTTTAAATCACTACTCCCATTCGGATTAGTTGATAGCTAGTGGGTAATGAGACAGTATTGTTTATATTCAAAAAGGGTTTTATATACAAGGCTAGATTGTAACATATCTCTCTGTCAAGTACTCTTAAACTAGATAAGTGTTAGACAAACCCTCACCTTATAATTCTTGATCCGTAAGGATTTTTTGAGGTGTGCAAGCCTCAGCCTGGGGTAAGTTTGCTCGTGGCTATATGTCAACACCCATCACAGCAAGCACAGGGAGAGAAAAAAAGGGGGGGGGAGATGGTTTCAAACAGAGCTTTTTAATTACATGTATTTATAATAGCCCCTTTTAATTGACCACAGCGTTATTCTTTATTCGCATTCCCAGTCGCTATGATTCTCTCTTTGATGTCTCCCGATAGTTTCTCTGATGTCCTCATCCATTTTGCTGCACAGTAGCCTAACTGCCTCGGACATGTCCCTTATGCCCTCAGCCACAGTATTGTTCATGCTACTGATGCCCTTCTCGATTCGCAGCATGTGCCCATTCATTTGTACCATCTGCTACTGGACTGACCTTATCTCTTTGCCTTGCAGGCGCTGCACTTTGAGCATGTTCTCCTCAAGACCGGCAAACACACTCTGATCCTTGCCCTGTGAATCTACACTGGCTGCCCTTGCCCTGTGGCGTCTGGCACCTGTGAGGGCGTGCTCGGTGGGGGACTGTGAGCCTGCACCGTTGGCATCCTCTGCCACCGTGGACTGTTGGCCTCCTATGCTGTCCTCCTTGGGCACCCCCATCTGCTGGAGGATAGCCAGTGCATGCCTACTGGCTCTCGGTGCTAGTGGCATTGATGCTGGCTGTGGTGATGCTGGTGATGGTGGGGATGGTGATGGTGATGGTGACGGTGGTGGTGGTGGTGATGGTGGTGGTGGTGGTGGGGTGGTGTGCCCTACAGGTGACAGGACCTCCTCCTCCTGTGTCCTCTCTCTCCTGGGTGCCTTTCCTTTGCTCCCCTCTGCAGCCCTGTACGATGGATTGCCTGTGGAGACAGAATGTACATTTGCTCACTTATCTGGCAGCATTTGCTTAATAATACATTTCATGCCTGCCAATCACACTGACTGTCCTCTGCTTGCTAATTGCTGATGTGTGTCATATGCCTTTGGGTTCAGTGGACTGACTGTTCTGACATGTGTTACTGTCGCAAGGATTCTGCTCCTACACAGAACTGTGCACAGAGACTGAGGACCTCAGTGAAAGTAAGAACACTCTTTCATTATACTCTTATACCAGTCCACAACAGGAGTAAAAAGGAGACACAGAAAGGTTAAAATGTTTATTTTAACGACGTGCCCTTAGATGCAGTATCTTTGCTAACATAAGCAGACATATAGTTAGAAATAATATGATCAGCATTGTTACAATTCCATAAAACACAAAAGGAGAAATCATATTACAATGTTGGTGAAAATAGGTACTACAGCGCCTAGTGAATCACACTCCCTAGCTAGGAACTATGTTTTATAAACTAAAGAAGGTCTCTTAGGCTTGTTTGGGGGACCCCATTACCTCTCAGCTCAGCAAGACTGTATCACATCAAGATCAGCAAAAGCTCTCTGCATCACTGGTAACCGAAAATCTTCCAAGTGTGTGAAATCATGGCTGCAGTGTGATAAAAAAGGCGCCAGGATCTCGGCTGGCCTGCAGCTGCCCTTTGTTGTGTCTAAGACCGTTAGCCGGTCAGTACGAACAACAGTTACTATGTTATGATAACCTTGACGGCTTCAGCACTCACTGTGCAGACTAGGGTCACGATGTAAGTCTAGGGATGTCGAAAACAAGATTTTCTCATGTAAAGCATTTCACGCAGCCTAACTTACAACAATTATATGTAGTTTTGTGTGCAAAAGCTGCAAAAAGGTAAAATGACATTTAAACTGCTAATAAGCTCATGCTAACATAACAGGGAACACAAACTAGATTCAGGCCTCACCACATTACTTCTGACTACATCTCCCATGATGCATTACTGGTTTTTAGTAAAACATGTACTGGAGTGGGATTCACAATGCCTCATTGGGGATTGGGGTTAGGGAGTGGGGGCACAGCATGCAGTGCATGCATCTTACCTTGTTTGTTGCCAGCTCTGGCTGAGCTGTCTGCATCCCCAATCCCACTCACACTCTCCGGCTGGAGGGTGGACTCGACCAGGAGATCCAGGGCAGTTGGTGCAGGTGCTGTGTTTCTCCCTCCACCTGTCAGGTTGGCTTGCTTCTTTCTCTCTGCCAGCCTCTCATTTGCACGCTCCCTCAGGTCATACCAGCGTTTGAGTAGTTCCTCAATGGAGCACAGGGTTACTCCAATGGCACTGATTTTTTCTTGGATGACCAGCCATATCTGCCTCTTCTGGGATTCAGGCACGTGCAGAGAATGTTTCTCAAACAGTTTATTGTGGTCATTTGAGAAATCCTCAAAAAGGACCTCCAGCACCCTCTCACTGAATTTATGTTTTCTCTTGCATTCAGCTGCCTCCTTCTTCCTCTCTTGGTTGTCCATATTTGCTCAGTGTTGTCAGCAAACACTTGGAGGGGTTGCTCCTGGCTTGTTTGCTGTGCTCCCTGCCTCTCAAACAGCTTAAGGATCAGTGCAGCTGCATGGGTGTGGCCACTTCCTGGTTGTGAGGTAAAGAGGAAGCACAAGATTGGCTGATTCGACAATTACCGATTTTTTTTAAATACCGATTCGCTAATTACCGAATCGGTATTAAGGAATCGAAGTTAACGTTTCGGTAATGGGGAATCGGTAATTAATTTTACTGATTCATTCCGATTCGCTAATTGTTACCGAATCAGTAATTTTTACCGATTTTTTACCTACATCGGAAATACCGAGTTCTTAATAGCGAATTGGTAAAATTTGCTAGTAAGGACTCGGTATTTGAGAATTACCTACATCTGGCCCATAATCTCTTGTCCTTCCTTCAGGGTGGATTTATGTCTATTGAACTCAGTCAGGGACATACCTTAGAAGAAGGGAAATAAAGGTAGGCATCAGCACATTTGAGACTAAACTTAGAAACAGGTTACTTTTCTACTATACTTACCGTTTTCCCCTTTTTAGGTTTCGCCCTGGCCGTAGCAACTGCGTAGAAGTTGCTCCGCCCAGGGCGAAATCTAATGTTATCTCAATAGTGGGGACTTGAAACCGCCCCTTCTTCCATTGGCTAGCTCCATAAATGGAGGCTAGCCATTGGAAGACACGGTTGTCCATCACTCTTTCCCGGTCAGAACGCGAATCGTGGGCGTTTCTGACTTTTTTTAAAATCCCGCCCCTTGTTGCCGTGTGTCCCGGGCCGCGCTGTGATTGGCTGCCGGCCCGGGACACCCCCGTGACGTCATTCCCCGGGCCGCGCTGTGATTGGCTGCCGGCCCGGGACACCCCCGTGACATTATTTCCCGGGCCGCGCTGTGATTGGCTGCCGGCCCGGGACCTGACTTGTTTTTTCTTTCCAGCTGCTGCTTGTTACATTTTGAGAGGGAGAGTGCCTGCACTTCGTAAGAGGGGCGCCTGCTTCCTAAGAGCCATATAAACAACCCGTTGCAATTCATATTCACCACAAAAGCCCAATTGCCCTGGTAAACATGCACACCACAGAGGTACTCCAGGCACCTATTTCAGGATTCACCCACAGTCGAAGTAAGAATAGAGGCGGTGGGTGCGCGTGTCCCAAGGAATGCCTCCTATAAACCCAATGATCGCAACAAAACTGCAGAATCGCGCAATAGCTTCCCAGGCGGTGCCACTATAAACACAAGTTTATCAAGCATAGGCGGATCTCCCTCCAAAATGTTTATCAATTACAGACGCGCTTTGCCCTGTCCGTCTGCGAGAGAACGGCAACCTGCACAGAAGCTCGATGACGTCAGCCGATTCTATCGATTAGTGCCCCAGGTGTTTCCACGGGTCCTCTGAGCGCTTTCTTTACAAACATCGGCGAAGATGTCTCACAAGCACCCTCAAACTTGAGGTTTCCTGAGACTGCTGTTAGTTGCGCTGTCTTAGGCAGACGCACAACAGGGGTTATTTAGTTAAGTGTGCATAATTTCTGCGGCCAGGCGACCTCTGTATACAGCGCTGCACTGCCACTCCCTAATTTCGTTACTAAGTGTGGCATAACGGAAAATGAAGGGCCCGCCCGTGCAATGTGAAGAGGGCCCCAGAGTCTCCCGTAACTCACAGGAATTCAATGGTCCGCGTCTGAATGGGCACCCCTTGACTGTTTGCAGGCCCCGCCCCTGAACCCCCTGGACTGCCAGGGCCTGCGTTACCCCCCAAGCATATACTACATAGAACTTTGGGCTTAGTGCCCGCACTTTCAAAGTGCTGTCGAAAAGGTTAGCATTATAGAGAATGTTTATTTTTCTGTAATGGTTCAATAATAAACAATATTTTGCTGTTTCCGGATACGATATCTGCCAGGGCTTCTATGCGCAGCGTACCACTGAGCACTGTGACTTCAAGGCGCGCTTCGCAGGAATGAGTTATGTGTTCTTCATAGCAGGAAGTATACACAGTAGCAGCATGGCTTGACGAACTTTAATCGTATGAATTGTGCACCATGTGCACAGTGTCCTAAAAATACAGGATACTCTTCACGACAGATAGCACTGCTTTGTGAATCGCATTCACTGTGGGGCTCCCTGCGCAGCTCTGAGCACTTCTTTGGTGCTCCGTTTCCCCGCGCTTCACTGCCAACTTGAGGCATTATTAAGCAGTTAGCAGGAAGTTTACAAAATGATTTTATCGTCGTGATTAAGGCTCCGTTGCTCTGACTGTGCAGCACCGGGCATGGCGGAGAGTTGCGTTATTACATATGTGGACGGTGGTAAAACTGCTGGGATGAGCAGGATGTCCAAACAACCCTCTCGTGTCCTGTGGGAGGCTCTCTTTTGGCACCGCGCCGAGCACGCAGGGAGCACAATGTATACTGATGTCGATGGTTGAAAATGTTTGTCGCGCCCCTTTAAACCTGACACTGGCGAAGCGGTAAGAGCTGCAGACTTTGGAACTAAGAAGCCAGGTTCGAGTCTCGCGGTCGGTTCAACATCCTGTGATGCGGGGCAAATCACCCCCCCCCCCCAAGAAAATGAATGGTATACTTCTGCAAAGTAACTGGTGCTCATGTAGGTCGAGTTTATCCTATATAAAAGCGCAATAAATAAGAACAATATACAAAGGATTTCTGATTGGTAGTGTGGTATTGTACTGTTTCTTTTACTGTACGAATCATGAAATTTTCTGCAGAGCATCAAGTAAATACCACAGACTGGTGAAAGCCTAGCCCAATTGAGTCTGTATTTCATAATTACATGTTAAAATCAGCACATACTTCGTATTACATTTCGCCTGCCCCTTTTTTCCTACAATGTATTTCTAAGTGGATTGGGTTTGTAGTGCCAAGCAAGTCTCGTAACACAAACAATGTAGTACAGGGCAGGGTACGAGTCGGGGTACACGCGGGTGGACAGAGTCAGCCCACTATTTTCACAGGGTGAACGCCATCCACCCTGTCAAGAAGTTGGGCCCCACTGAAAAACATGCTGAATTCGTCCATCTCTCTCTTGTTCTCTCTCCTTTCTGTCCTCTCCTCCTCTAGCCCTCCTTCTCCTTCCTGCCCTCCCTCTCCTACCTGCCGCCCTCTCCTTTCTGCCCTCTCTCACACACTCCTACCTTCCCTCCTTCTTGCCCGCCCTCTCCTTTCTGCCTCTTTTCCTTCCTGCCCTCCCTCTATTTCCTGCCCTCTCTTCCTTTTGACCTCTCTTCCTTCTTCCTTCTTACTCCTGCTCTCCTTAACTTCTATATCTATCACGTCTTCTCTTGCACTCAGTCTCCATATCTCTCCCTCTTGCCCTCTCTCTTTATCTTACACTCTCTCCTTCTTGCCCTCTCTCTCCTGTCTTCTCTCACACTCCTGGCTTCACTAACATGCTAACATGCTTTATGAAATAACGTGTATTCTAATTCACTGTGCATCTGCAACTAATTGCATTATAAATGCAATCCATATTTCTGTGTAAAGTAAAACACATCAACGTTTTACACATAATTCAAAGAAGTTAGAAAAGACCATTTGTCAAAAGCAATACCAAAAGCTCAAACTTTAACAAAGGCGAAACCATTGCATTGTAAATGCTTGTTTTGTTCTTATTTACAGCTTTTTGCCTTGTCCCTGCTTGGTTCAGTTTTTTCCTGGGATCTGACGAAGGTTCTCTCCTTGTTTTGTTTCCCTTTTTCTCCTGAGTATTCTCCTGAGTACCGTTGACACTTTGACTCTGTTGGGTGCAGTAGGTGATTTGGGGAGGTTGAGGAAATGCTCTTCATTGTCATGACGTTCCTGTGGAAATAGTTGAATCCTGACAGACTGCAATGGAATGTTCCGGATACAAGGGATTTAGGATGCTGTAAGAAGCTGATGATGTTGTGCGGTCGAAAGGGTTTCCTGGGGTTACTCTTCTGTCCACAGTCTTGGTGGAGTGATTTTGGCCACATGGGTCAATATTTTCAGTCACAGTGAAAACCAGATGTTCCCTTTGGTGATGGCTAGTGTCCGTCTTGGGTGACCAAACTGCTCTCCAACAACTCTCTCAGGACCAGCAGATTCAGGTGCCACTTTTGAGCATCGGGACTTGGACGCCGAGGCTGTGTCTTGGCATTCAGAAGTGATCAATTGATTGTGGCTACTGACTGGCGAAAACAGGCTTCTTCAGCTTTTGTGGCTCTGGTGCTGTAACAAGAAGTCAGCCAACTGACTCTTGAAATTCCCCTCTTCTGCCTGGGGCTCGGGAGCAACTTTTTCATGAGCCAAGCACCAAAGGTACAGTTCTCTCTTTGTTAGCCGAAGGAGCAGCAGGTGAATTCCAGGGGTTGGTCTAGCCTCCCTTGACAGGGCCAAGGAACAGAAGGGTAGCCTTCTTCAATCCTCCCTCCAGTCCAGATGTGATCTGAAGTCTGGGTGCCAGGGGTGTCCTATTTATGCCCAGAAAGTTCCCTTGGGGGATGCAGCTGTGTAATCCTACAGGCAAGTATACACTGTGAGATCGTGTATTGACCATTGACTCCATGTTGCTTTAACTACATATTTGAGCACAGGTTCATCTTGTGTCTGTCTGACCCTGCCTTTCAACTGTTAATGCAGACAGGCCCAGGTTACTGGCGCACACACACACACACACATTGTTTATATTTCTCACCTCACAGAGAGAGTGAGATAAGCTGTTAGAACAGACAGTGTGTGGGATGCATACAGTGTCCAATGATGTGAATGTGAAGTATTCTGTCTCAGCTCTTATCAGAGCCTGGCCAGCGCAGTCGAGTTTCCTTGACACAGAGATTATAGCCAGCATCTACAGTGCAGATGAAGGGAGGGGGAGCTTCTGGAAGTCTCTCTACATGTTTGTGAAGAGTATAAAGAAGGAGACCTCTTGGCGCTTTGACAGGAATTTTCCTGGGAGTGAATGCCCTGCCTAGGACTATTGTCCCTGGTTGAAACTCTTCCTGCTTGAGACTGACAACTGGTTCCCCAGTCGTTTTGGCAAGGATGATGGTGCTAAACAGACAGCCGGTGAAGTATTCAAAGTTCTAATTAGTCATTCTTGTGTATATACATTCACTATATGCATTATTTTACATGTGCATTATTGTCATTTGTTATATGGGAACTTGCTGCAATGATTATTCCCCTTTACACGGCAAATGAGTGTTGAGCTTTGTTTATGTTGTAGTTTGGTATTCTAAAGTGTATAGAGCCCTATTTTGAGAAGTGTTCACGTTGTGTCCCTTCATTTTGAAGTCTTGCTCAGGTTTTGTGAAGAGAAAGCACAGCACTTTGTCGTCACTTGTGGGAAACAAAGTGAAATGTGCAGAATGTTTGGCAAAAAAAAAAAATGTGGATAAAGCAGTTTCCCAAATACCCAATTGTGACGGGGCAGAAGGTCCGGGGCTGTTAACAGAGACACCTACACCGAGCCCTGACTGGTGGTCCACCCCCTCGCTTTTATCTACCTCCCTTACCTCCCAACAGCAACCGGAACCCCGAGGAACAGAGTGGACGACAGGGGATCCCGACTACTGGTGGCCAACAGCAGAGGAAATGGACCCGTGCCAAACACCACAGACGAGACTCCTCCCCTACGTAGCCTCGCGGTGACGTCAAAAGGGGGCCGATACCAGGAAGAGACGGACGGCGATTCCCGAGAGGTTAGGAGCGAAGACGGAGACGGAGAGAGCCGAGATCGGAAGACGGAGGAAGAGAAGGTGAAGCCAGGAGGCCAACGTTCTCACGATTCGCCCTGCCACGCTCCCACGGGAGGAGCTTGGCTCCAACAGGTACGGGGCAGAGTGGCGGGCTGGGTGAGACGTCGGGTCCCTACTGATTAGCTTGTACATTCTGTAAAGCCCCTCACCCTTACCCTTGACCTCTTCACGAGCACTGTGTCACGACCTTTGCCTGCGTTTGCACTAGCACCGGTTTCCCTCACTCCCGGCCCTTGATATAAACTGAAGCCAAACCGCAACCTAACTCGTCCCTATCTCTTTCCTCCTTTCCCGGCTCCTGAACCGGTTGAACGAGCGGAGAAGGACCCTCCCCCGAGACAAGCTGGATCCCCACAAGACCGTGTTCGACCCAGCCGCGTTTGCCAGGGAGAGGATCACCAGCAGGAAGAGAAAAACTTATATTAAAATAAAACCCTCTTTGAGAAGCTTACTTAAAGCCTCAGACTCTGCTTCCCTTGTCGGTCCTAAGACAGAGGTTACACGAGACCTCCAAACGTCCCCACCCAACCTGGGACACCAATAAAATACCAGGATGGGAATTAGCTCTTTATAGTCAGCTTTCTCATGAGTGGTTGCATTGTGCTGGGTTGAGTGAGAATTGGAATACGTGTATGTCTGATGCACAGCCAGCAGATGTATTAATTAGCTTGCAAAAAGTGCCAATTGCAAAAGGAAAAGAGTTTTGCACATTGGGTCGAAGAGGCTGGATCCCCTTAAATGCGTATAAGAGAATACATGAAAAATGTATTCAGTTAGAAAAGGCGCGTGAAGCAATGGAAAAATAATTAGTGGAAGCCAAGAATACTTCTGTAAGGCTGTCACATCAGAATAAGGTATTGCAAGATAAGTTGGAAACTTATCAGTTTGTGGCTGAAAAAGCAGTGATACATGTAGCACAATATAAATGGAAAAAACAGAGAGGAAGGGTTAACAAGAGAAAGGATCATTTGGCTATTCCTAAGGCTAGTGTAGTAACGAGGTCTGCTCAGGTTGATGTAGTTCAAGATGTTTTATTGAAGATAGTTACAGGATATGTAGATCAGCCCCTACCAGGATCCCCCAGCATGCTGCACAGCACACTCTCAACTGTCTTCTCCTCACAGAATCCCAACATTCCTAAGTGCATCATCACTGCAACATTCCACTGGCTGAGTAGATGGTTAAAATGGTATGACATTAACATGGACAGGACACTGGGATACTACATATGCCCCTTTCTTATATAACAAAAGCAATTAAGATAGTAAATTGAAAAGGTAGAACCATAAATGAGGAAAGAAAAAGAAGAATACAGAAAAAGCATAAACGAAGCAAAGAAGTGAACAACAAGGAGGGAACAGAAATATTAGTGGAGGTAAAAAAAGAGGAAGCGACAGATGCAAAAAAACAGATAAATATAACCCATCCTTCCTTCTATAAATAACAACAGAAAAGAGTAGGAAAAGAAGACAAAACATGAAAGCACCAATGACTACTCCTCATACACACCTACTGGCCAGGCAGGCAAGCGAGAAAGCAAGGCATAGCACAACACAACAAAACACGGGACTACAACCAGACACACACACAGTGGAGAAGGAAGAGTAACCTCAGGTGGAAAGAAGAACAACTTTGATAAGAGAAAGACAGAAGACAAAGGAAGATTGACAACAAGGATAAAGTCCAGAATCGACAGGTGACAAGAAGAAAAGTCGTCACGAGGAAAACTGAACACGCGAAAGAAACAGGGAAGATGAGATGAAAATACAATAATATCCCTCGTCCAAACCCCATTACCATATTGACAAAGTAAATAAATACGAACATAACATTACGTTGCAAAGATTGACAACGTAATATATAACAAAAACATTACTTTGAGAAAATAACACAAATGGGACTGAAACCCATGGTACACACCTTATGTAAGGGTAAAGATGTACCCAACATATGTAAGAATGGGACTAAAACCCATTAACCAACTCCTTCCCTGAGGAAAAAGGGTGAGGAGCTACTGAGAATGGGACTGGAACCCATGAAATGATAGCCCGTGTAAGGACAACCCCATGTAGAGGTAACATACTATGCACTGTAGTAATGGGTCTCTAACCCACACAACACACCCTGTGTGTGGTAACAGTATAAGAGAAGATAGGACTGAAACCCAAAACCTACCTCGAGACGTAAGAGAGGTTAGCTAATGTTAACTACTGTATATGGGTCTGAACCCATAACCTGTCTCAAAGAATAGGACTGGTTAGTTAATGCAAAAAGTACTAACACCCATGCATAGATGCCCTGGGAACCGTAAGTAGCCCATGAAGGCAAGTGTATAGTAAGCAAATGGGGCTAGAACCCAATGCTATCCCTATGTAGAGAAAAATAAATGTATGTAATGCATGCATGTAAACTAAAATAATGCACTCTTGACGGTGTGTACCTAGAGTCCATGCACGTACAATGTTGAGCCCAACAAACCCCACTATACAATTCTTTGAAGGATAAAACATCGCCGGTGCCATACATAAAACAGGCATACATTTAGATTCACATTAACATTTCATTTGTTGAAAGTTACAACCATATGTGTGCGTGTCACTGAATCAATCTGACATACACCATGTGACACACACCAGACAATGCAAAGACACGTCCGTGAGCGACTTCTCACCCGAGTTGTGTCAAAATACCCACAATAGTGACAACATAACAAGTATTTAAATGCAGCATAGAACAAAATAAGTCAAATGTAATTGTTTTGAAGAGAAAAAAACAAAACAGTGACATCAAAACAATTCCTTTAAAGTGTGTGCACAATAAGGAATTGAACCTCCACTTCAAGATGAATAAAGAAAAAAATACAAGGTAGTGCCACTCGAATTTCGTTTCAGGCAACAGACTGTTCAGAAAGACTGACATACTGATAAACAGCTGAGCTTGTGTGAAGATATGGAAATAAGCGCAGCCCCACGTATGTGCACTGTTTTCAGTCATGCCAAAGCACAAGAAATAAAGAGAAGAGAAAAACCTGTAGCTTAATGGTGCTCCTCAAAACGATACACAGATAATCAAGGAGCATCGCGACGATCCTGGTCAACTTAAACTTGCAGATAACTTTATTGTCCCTGAACAGTACGTGGTTGATAAGATAAACATCAAAGGAAACACCTTTGTGAAAACATTGAGGAGGCAGAACAGGAGTTGTGCAAAGTAACATCGAAGAAAACACGCAAGATGAAGACTGTGCAGCGTGGCTTTTAAAAATGACAAAGACTTGAAGTACACTGGAATAATGATGCCCAGCTGTAGGGAGTTCATGGAAATCCCACGATGGCGGCACGTATTCAACGCGAAGCCGGATGGCTCATCGCACGTCCTTACTGAAGAGCATCCTTTGGCAGCGAAGGAGATTGGCAAACAAAGACGTCACTGAAGCTTAGCAGTTCGAACTGGACTGTTCCCATGAGGCACAGGGTCAAGACTGATTTGCATATGGCCAGGTCTAAACTAAGGTGGCATGGTGAGCAAATGAATGATGGATTTAACCCAGATCTCTTGACTGGGGAGAATGTTTTGATTTGCTCTACGTTCCGTCCATCAATTGTGTGTCTTTTGCTTTCTCGCCCTAAGTGCGCCGGGTATGCCTAGACGTAGGTCCCGGGCTCACTGTGCCACTGGATTCAAGCTATCCTGGCTGAAAAGTGGTGAAACCCCGGAACCGGTCCTAGGATGCTTGTTTCCGGTCCAGGGAGGACTAGGCCAGTTCGGGCTGGACTGTTCCCATGAGGCACAGGGTCAAGACTGATTTGCATATGGCCAGGTCTAAACTGGGGTGACATGGTGAGCAAAAGAATGATGGATTTAACCCATATCTCTTGACTGGGGGAGAACTGTGCCACTGGATTCAAGCTATCCTGGCTGAAGAGGGGTGAAACCCGAAAGGTAAAGTCACATGCACAGTTTTGATTTTGATTTTAAAACTAAACTTATCAGTTAAAACTGGCTACACAGCAGCTAGGTTCAAAGGTTAAATTGGCATCAAAGGACACTGTAAAAACTACTCACGTGATATTCTAACAATGCGAAAACAACTCGGGCTGGAAACCAAAAGCCAGAGAGCAATAAAACTATGCATAACTCTACACACAAGCTGAATGATGAACAAATAGGAGTGCTTCATGTATACAAATTGAATCGAGTTGATCCAGTGAGACCCCTAGGAAGTTCTCGCTCTGTGACAGAAATAGATTTGCTTCATCTCCATGTAATAAAGAAGAAAGAATTGCTTGTATGTGGAGGCTGTGAAAACAATGTATGTCACAAATTACAGTTAGGCACCAGAAATTGTCTATCTGTGCAGCCACAGCATGCAGTATGTAGAAAAATCCAGTTACAGGGCAGACACCGAAGAGATTTACTCTCTTTAAAAGCACAGTTCTTATAGATGTCTCCAAATGAAACAGAGTGCAGCACGCTTGGGCTGGGGCTGTCCGATGGATTAAACACCAGTGGGGCTGTAAGACGTGCTGTTTTAGTTTCCTTAGTGGCTTCTTAGGTTTCTTGTGACCCAGATTTGTTGCACATTTTTCCATGCATAGTTTGATCTTGAACATCTTGACGCTTTTCCCCAACATGTTGACCAACTATAGATGTTATCTAGAGGTAGCTTCAGACCAACTTCAAAACGTGAGATAGTCTCCAATTCGTCATCAAATAATTGTAGTAACGAGGTCCACACAGGTAAATGTAGTTCAAGATGTTTATTGAAGTAAGTTACAGCATATGTAGATCAGCCCCACCAGGAGCAGCCAGCATGATGCGCAGCCCACTCTCAACTGTGACTTCTCCTGACAGGCTCCCAACATTCCTAAGCGCATCATCACCGCAACATTCCACTGGCTGAGTACATGATGAAAATTGTATGAAATTAACATGAACAGGATACTAGGAAACTACAGCTAGTTTAATCTGGAACCCAGAGGAGTGGGATGGTAACATATGGGATTCATCAGGATTTTTGTCAAACTCGGGGGTGGGGGCGAGTGTTTTCAGGATATTAGTCAGAATGAGACAGAGGGTCAGAAAACCATCCAAGCACATCAAATGTACCAACGAAAGTTACTGCAACATCCCAAAAATCCACAGGGGCTTGTGCTGAACTCCTTGGAGGATTTTACACAGCATGAGATAAGTGATATTATAGACAGATTCTGACAGAGGTCGAGTGAAACATTGATTGCATGGATGGTGCACTTATTTGACTTAGAGGCACAGTGAATGTATTTAGATCATGGAGATGCTACGAAGTTTTCTAAAGCAATGATCCTGCTGTGCAAGATGAGTTTAGGAATTTTCAGGGAAATGCGCAGAGCACTTTGATGCGGTGGCGGCAGAAGGATGTTCACGCAAATACCCAAATGTGTCAGATTGGCCGCCAACTGATAAGCCCTGGTTTTACACTATGTAGAGAATGAAAAAGGATGTAATGAAGATTGCAATACTCATGGGTGCTTCTCATGATTTGATGAATGGATTGCTAAATAGATCAGTGCGAAATAAGATAACTCCCCCAGCTTACAAACATATTATCATGATGTTGTTGATTAATCAAATCGGCTATCCCTTCTCTCTGGTGCTTGAGGCAGTACGTGAATTGAGTGATTTGGGTGAGTGGAACAAGACTGAGAGGTCCTCCTGGTCTGAAGCTCATACTGATAATAATAGAGAGTCCAGGAGAGACATGTCAATGCCATTGTTGAAAGACGGGTTGTCGATGAAAGAAATTGATGGTATTGATGCCAAAAGTATGGGGGAGATGTCTCGCATGTGAGGGCTGTATAGAAAGGAAGGAAGTAGAAAGGTGAACAAAAAAGGATAATAAACAGGTGAATCAGAAACAGTTGGAGTCAGCGGTGAAGGAGGAAAGGGAAGAGAAGGACTGAGAGAGAGAGGGTTCCCCAGGGAAAAAGAGACGGAGCCTTGTCTGCTGGGAGGAAAGTTAGGAGTTATGACCAGGCAGACGAGGACAGGAGCAGCAGTGGGGGCAGACATGAGGAGTTTCGTGAAGATTATCAGAGAGTTTATCCGGATATGACATAGCAAAAGTGCAAAGGGCGAAATTAGTATGGAAAGTGGGCAAGCTCTGATGCAGGGGTGGGCTCACAAGGATAACAGACCTCATGTTTATGTTTATAAGCTTATATAGCTTATGAATCACCCCCTGAGGGGTATCTCCGTGCTTGAGGATTTGCATAAGAAGTTTTGGCAGTGAACTGATCTAAAAAAGGGCGGTTTTTAGGGCCTTTCTAAATTTCAAGTGGTCGGGCATTGTCTTAAGGCCAATGGGAGTTGGTTCCATATGAAAGGTGCCTGGTATGAAAAGGTCTTTCCTCCTGTTTGTGTTTTTTTTAATCCTGGGGATTTTGAGCAGGGACTTCACCGTGATCGCAAGTCCCTTTGGGGGATATAATGACGGAGCCTGTCCGCTAAATAGGAGGGTCCTTTTCCCCATATTGCCTTGTGAGTCAGGCAACAGATCTTAAACTTCACCCGTTTCCGTACAGGTAACCAATGTAGTTGTTGTAGGAGACGGAGCAAAGCTGATCTGTAAGGTGCATTTAAAACTAAATGTGCTGCAGTGTTTTGTACCACCTGAAGGCGATTTAGAGCGGACTCATTAGCCGCGATCAGTAGAGCATTGCAATAATCTAGTTTATTCAATACAAGAGACAGTCTGCCCCCACTAATATAAAGCGGCTCAAATGGAGTCCGTAAATAATGTCATCAGTATTGAACTCACAATGACCAGCAGAAATTCAAACCATACAGGTAGGTAGGATCATTTCTTATTTATTGCATTTTTTCATAGATAAATATTAGAATAATAGCAAAACATCATTACAAAATCTCAATGGGGAATCAGGTCATTCAATCTAAATTCTACACATCCCATCAAACACTCATATCCACCTCACACATACTCAAACATTCTTCATATACTCAATACATAATGCACTTCAGTTGCCAGTTGTTTCTGATGTGTTCAGTCCTGCATCATCTCAGGGAGAACCGAGACTAGATGGAAACATAGTAGGACAGACTAGAGGCGCCTCTAGTGTTTGAGTATGTGTGAGGTGGATATGAGTGTTTGATGGGATGTGTGGAATTTAGATTGAATGACCTGATTCCCCATTGAGATTTTGTAATGTTCAATACTGATGACATTATTTATGGACTCCATTTGAGCCGCTTTATATTAGTCGGGGCAGACTGTTTCTTGTATTGAATTGCCTTTGAATCCCCTGCCCGTCTGCTCCATATATTTGTGCATCAGGGGGCCCCTTTTTCTGTATTGGTCCAATATTCTAGTCTACTCAGCACCAGGGTCTGAATAAGAGTCTTTTGCAGGGGGTAAGGGAGATAGGGGAAAGCTCTTCTCAGCAGGCCCAACGTATGAAAGCATGTGCCAACAGTGTGGGCTACATGCTCTTTCATTGTTAGAGTCTGGTCAAGACGCATTCCTAAATTTGTTTTTGCTGTTGTTTTTGGGGTTGGAACAATTCCCAACTCTTTGGGCCACCAGCTTGGTGTTCATAATAGCGGGGCCTCTCCAAAGAGCATGATTTCCGTCTTTCCAGCATTCAGCTGTAAAAAGTTATTACTCATCCATTGAGAGACGGCCAGCATGCCGGAAGAGAAGGAGGCTTGCGCTGTCTGGGATGACTTGTGAAAGGAGAAGGTAAGTTGGGTGTCATCATCATAAGATATTGGGACAAACCTGTAGAACCTTAGAAGTGCGGCCAAGTGGGCAATGTAGATGTTGAACAAAGTTGGGCTTAAACATGAGCCCTGAGGCACTCCCTTGGTCACTTCTTTCATCTAGGACTGATATGGGCCCAGATTGATAGTCTGGATGTGATCAGAAAGGAAACTAATCATTAATTGCAGTGCCGTACCCCCAATCCCTGCTTCCCTCATTCTTCTGAGCAGGGTCTGATGGTCGAACGTATCGAATGCGGTGGAGAGATCTAAAAGCACCAGGAGGATTGATTGGCCCTGATCTAACGCAAGCCTAATGTTGTCTTTTATGGCCAGCAATGCAGTTTCCATACTGTATTTGGGACGGAAGCCTGATGGGGATGGATCAAGGTAACCAGCCGATTCAATATGGCCAGATAAGTGTTTGTTGACATGTTTTTCTAGGGTTTTGCTCAGATAAGGTAAAAGGGAAACAGGGCGTAGGTTAGAAAGATCTTCCATGGGCGCTTTGGTGTTTTTCCATATTGGGATGATCGGAGCAGCTTTCCATGTTAAAAGTAGGTGGCCTTCCTTCAGAGATAAGTTAAATAAGGAACAGATGGGATCAGATAGGAAATTAGCAAGAGAGGCTGAAATTCTTGCAGGTAAGACATCAAGAGGCGAGCCTGACTTTACCTTGCACATCAACGTTGCATTCTCTTCTCGCAATAGGGGAGGAAAGGTCAGCAGTGTTTTTGGCCTGATAATAAGGGGGGTACTGATGTGGTATCTAACGGCAGGGGGCAGCTTGTCTTAGTGATTTTATTATAGATGGTGTCTATTTTCTATATGAAGAAAGCACTGATTTTGTCGCAGAGAGACTGGGAGAAATTTTCTTCATGTTCGCAGGCTTTGGGGCAGGTGAAAGCTTTCAAAATCTGGTACAAATCTTTGGGGTTATTATCAGCTTGGCTTAGTTGTTGGGCTATGTGGGTCTTGCGAGTCCGTCTAATGTTTTTGTGATAAAGGGCAAAGGCAGACCTGTACTTCTCTTTATCAACTTCATGTTAGGGTTGATATTTTTTGGAAGAATGGGAACATTCAAAATGTGCAAGCCCTAATGGATACCAGAACGGAGGCCTGTTTAATACATGGAAATCCCAAAAGGTTCAAAGTACAGTATTTTACAATTACCGGTTTGGGTGGAAAGTAAACATCAGCAATATAAACTACAGTCTATATGAGAATTTAGAGTCTCCTAAAAAGAGAATACACTTTTCTGATAGTGTCCATTCTTGAGTACATCATTGGAATTGATATTCTGAAAGGCATAACTTTGAATTTAGAGGATGGATGTTATCAGTTTGCATCGAAAAGGTATAACTCAGTTGCCACCACAAGAGTGGGTTGTTTAAAGATTCCTCTAATGAAGGTGCCTAAGCTAGTGAGATAATTTATATAAAATAGTATAGAATTCTGGGAGGACATGAGGAGATCAGTGAGACCACACGAGACTTGATAGAGGCAAGGGTGGTGATTCCAATCACTAATGCCTGGAATGACCCAGTGTGGCCAGTGCGCAAAAGTGATAGTTGGTGCATGATAGTTGACTATTGCAAATTGAACAAGCATACCCCTTCTCTGACTACCTCTGTGCCACATACGATTACCTTAATTGAGAAAATACAGAAACACACTAGGACGTGGTATGCGACTATTGACATTGGCAATGTTTTTTTCTCTATACCGATAGCCCCAGAGAAGCAAGAACAATTTGCTTTCTCCTGGAACGGTAGGCAATTTACTTTACAAAGACTGCCCTAGGGGTATTTGCATAGTCCTACCATCTGTCACCGGCTGGTGGTGGAGCACTTGGATGAGGTATCGGGTATTCCCAGGGTGCAGTTTTGCCACTACATTGATGATGTGATGATACAGGGAGAGATACAAGAACAAGTGCAGATCCAATTGGACAGGATTGTGGAGCACTTACAGGGTAAAGGGTGGGAGATAAATCCCGCAAAGGTACTGAGACCCTCTGAAAATGTGACATTTTTGGGTCTCCAATGGCATCAGGGACACAAAGAGGTGGTGCCGCAATTGAGAAAAAGATTAAAGAATTTGCTGTGCTGTGATGTATTCCTATAGGTTCTGAATCGATCCCCCTATTCCTGACCCTATTCTGGTTAAACAAACCAACAAGTTAACTAGCAGTCAGCCCATGAGGCAGAAAACCCCCATGATGCAGATACCGTTATCTGACGCAGTCACACTACGGCACAGGAACGTGTTATCTGATTAGGTCATAACGCTTGCGATCTAATTAGACAAGCGATATTCCTCCAGCCCCTGATAAGGCATACGGAGTTCTCATAACAAATCAAACCTATGACAACCTGGGCAAAACCCTGCGGCCATTGTTTTGATTTCACCGAGAACTTCAGCAAAAGAATGTGCTAACGAGCAAGTCGTATGACATCCTTATTGACGTATCTATGTCCATCCTTACGTCAATCTCGGCACCTTAAAGGTATAAATATTACCGATATTGCCCTATGCAAAGACACGCGGTGGTGACGAGACGGAGCAGCCATACTTGCCGAAGCGAAGAGCAGAGCAGACCCCGCTGGCACAGCCCCGCCTTCCTGACGCGCTGAGAACGAGACGCGCTGCTTTCTCCTGCCAAGAAATCCAGCACCGGCGCTTCCGGGTAGCCCTCGCAGGCAGCCTGGAATATCGAGACCAGAGAGAGAGATACCATCCCTCATTCAACCTAGATTCCAGGTACAGAACTGAATAACCCCTCGCAGAGAATTCCTTAGTTATTCACTTGGCAAAAACAAACTTAACTTAAACTGTAACTTTCTATTCCCGCCCACGTATTAGGCTTAGGTCAGGTACACGGGGTAGGCGTATTTAGAAACACCAGTTGAGTACGTTTAGTCAAATGTATATGTAATATATTTTATTCATTTTAAAACATCTTATGGCTTAGAAACCATATCAATGTTTTTACCTTATTATTTCATACTATTGCTTTTAATGTATGCACTTTACTTAGCTATAAGTATTGCAATAATATCGATCCATTTCTCTTGTATGAGAAAAGAGACTGATCAATAAATAACACCTTTTTATTGAACACGCCCGTCTCTTCCTTTTCTCTACATTCTGATGAGACTAAGAATGCACGTACTGACTGAGTAAAATAAATTGCCTTTTGTTCACACGACTCTCGAGATACACTCTTGATTAGGGGAGAGCAAAGTTGTCATGTTCTATGGTTGTCAGAAACTAAATCCCTTCTTGTCTAATCAGGGAAGTTAATTCCTTCCTGAACATTCGAGAAAGTTTCTAGTGAACTCTGAGCTAGCTGGCAAACCCAAAACTTTAAGTCTAATATCGACAGTAGTAGACCTAGTTAACGTCTGGTCTAGGCCTTTACTATTGAAGGTATTATTCCAATGCGCAGAGCCTATTGGGATAATAGGAACTACACTACATGGCGCCCAACGTGTTTGGAAAGGGCGATAAAACTAACGTAAGACATTTAGAGTAACTCAGTCGTGCTTTCTCACTCAGACCCCTTTTTTCCCATTATACTCCAAAGACGTCTGGAGTGGGTGAAAGGTCATATCCGCCAGACCTCGCAGGAGGGAACTCCTATGTATGGTTCTCGGTATAGTCAACGTTGAAGGATACACTGTTCCAAAATATTGTGCATCTAATCTTTGTTTCCATAAGAAACCTGATCTGCAAACAAAAGAAATAACCATCCTGTCAGTAAAATGGTAGACAGTGATGAAGAAAGAGAGGCAGTTAGATTAGCAACTGAACTCGCAGTAGCTGATGCTACCATGCAGGAAGCAGACCCGGATATAATACTCATCCCGGTCATCAAAAGGAAATCTATAACCATAAAACTTATAGAAAATGGACTGACACCTAGAGGTGGTACAGTCATATTCGTAATTGAGGCACACGAATATCGGCAGACAGAGGTATACTATTCATGGATAAACTTTCCAGCAGCAAATCCTGTAACAAAGTACTTCCACTATTACAAAATAGAGGAAACTCCTGAAACGTACACTCCTTTCGAGGAGGTGGAAGTACCACTCAAATTTCAAGAGCATTTGCTCTTATTTGATGGCGCCCTAAAACATAATAATCACATCACCAGGCTCGGTCCTTTAGGTAGACCAGGAGCAACGTGGCTGGTCCTAGCCGGATACACACCACATCCAGACATCGACGGGATGTCTGCAGCTAACCTGTTAACACAGCTAAAACAATTAATAAAAATACATAGACAATTAGTCCAGTATGTGATGCGGACTTCAACAATTCAGCCAGCGATTAAACTCCCACAGCTGACCCCTCACCAGTGGAACACAAATAAAATTACACCACAGAACATCCAGTCCTGCCTAGGTAAAGTACCGGCTAAACGGGAACAAATACCATTCTGGTTGGCACAGAAAATAACCCAAATAGAGGCGGTGTTTCCAGACACCACCCCGCTAGAAAAGCATAGGATTCTGACTATCTGTCTTCCAATGGGAATCGCACCACACATTGAGGAGTGTGACACTTGGGGTACAGTCTTTGCTTCCATCTACACAAAAACGCACGGTGTTCCATCCATTTCGGTAATACCAGAGGTGCTAAAACAAATTCAAGACGAATACGGTCCAGAACCCACTTTAACTCTTGGTATGAAATTACTAAAAGACTTCAAGCAGGTCTCGGCTATATTGTTAGCCAACATAAAGGGAGAAGCAGCAAACGTGGCGATCCGCCAGAGGTTAAAGGAGACAGATATAGCAGACCAACCAGCTGAAATTGCCAGAATCATAGAAAAATCCTATGAGGAACTAGGTAGAGATAGTTTAGGTGGAATACCAGTAAAACCACAACTGATTGAAAGTCCTGAAAAAATATTTTTTAATAATAATTCAACATCACAGAAAAAGAGCTGGGATGGAAACAAACAATCCAATCCCAAAGAAAAGAAATTCCAGTCCAGAGGAAGGTCTCCTAGGCGAAGAGAGAAATCTCCGAACCAAAGACACAGGGTACCCCAGAGTGACCCCTCTGGGAAAAGATATAACCTTAGAAACAGGGATAATATAAAAAAGCCTGATAGATATCAAGACATTGATACACGTCCCTCTCAATCTTTTCAGACTTCCTCGCAGAAATCGGAAAGAAGAGGACGATCAGAACAAAGAGAAGAGCACGCCAAGTCCAAAGACAAGGAACCTGCTCAGCTAAAAAAGAAATTACAATTTCCAAAGAAGAAGGTAGCCAGCATTAAAATAGTTAACAATGCCGAGAATTCTGAGGACACAACTGAAAAACGGGGAATGGGCTCAGACAATGCTAGACAGCGCAGCAGAAGTGAGCATAGCTCGCAAAGTCCTTATGAATCATCTGGAGACAGTGGACACGAATGAATATCTTCAAGTGGAAACTGCAGACACCAGAGTTAGCAAACCTCACAAAATATACGAAATAACATTGCGTATAGAGGGGGATAAGACTAGAAAAATAAGGGGACTATTTTGGGATAATCTCTCCAAGGGCTATGATATCCTTCTAGCTGAAAAAGACTGGCCACCAGAGTTTGTCAGGGATTGCCCTCATGGCGAAGAAGTAATTATGCCTGCCTTCTCAAATCATATCCCAATTCATAAAAAATACACACTTGCTAGAAAGTGGGCAGTGGCTCTAGCTCCTGCTTTATATAAAAATCACGTGGGATGGGATGAGGACTCTCCACCTCACAAAATCCAGTTAAAATCACAACCTACTGCACAAAGGCAGTACCCAATTAAGCAAGAAGCAAAAAAACAGGTAAAAGAAATACTAGATCAGCTAGAATACCAGGGGGTGATTGAAACTTGCACCTCACAAATGAACAACCCTTTGTTTCCGGTCTCCAAACCAGACAATTCATATCGTCTAGTTTTGGATTACCGACACCTTAACACATGTTGCAAAACTTTTGCAGTGCAAAATTCGCATAGTGCTGCACTAATGAATAACATAGTGCGCAAAAAATACAAAACAACCTTAGACATCTCTAATGGATTCTTTTGTCAAAACATAGCACCAGAGAGCAGATATTTGTCTGCGTACTCAATAAATGGCACTCAAAAACAATTCTGTCGGTTAGCCCAGGGGTACAAGAACAGCCCGGGAGTATTCTCAGCGAGAGTAACAGAATTACTACAAATATATGATGATGAAGCATTATCTTATGTCGACGACATTTACTTAACAGATGATGACTTGGAGACTCACTTGAAGAGAGTGAACACCATAATACTTGGGTTCGCAGCAGAGGGTTACAAATTCAACTTTAAAAAATCCAGAATTGCCCATCTGACAGTCCTGTTCTTAGGATATGAATTATCAAGTATAGCCTGGCTGACAATTTTCTAGAAAAATGTGCCGTACTCCAAGCAACTAGAAGAATTAAAAAATGTAGAATATGAAGAAACATACCCTCTGCCAATCGACATTCTGCCTTTACGACATTACGCCTGTGTAATTTATACAGACGGACATGCTCAACCCCCCGTTTGGGGAGAACAGGCATACAACCCCACATGTGGGATTACAAAAGAAGTGTGGCGCGGCGGTAAACTAAAACCTCTATTAACAAAAACACACTCAGTAGAAACTAATTCAGAACAACAAACTGAAATACTAGCATTGAAAATGGCGCTAGATAATGCGGATCGCGAATTCCCGACACTTATAGTGTCAGATTCATATTACTGCGTCAAATCATATAACAAGGATTTGCAGACGTGGATTCAAAACGGCTACAAAGATGACACAGATGCACCAATAAAGCAGAAACTGCTCTGGGAACAAATAGCTCTTTTACAAAAAGAGCTACCAAAGACTCACGTGACACACTCACTGAGTCATCAGCGTGATGGCGTTCACGTTGCAGGGAATTCATTGGCTGAGACAGCCACAGCGGCAGCCACTAAATCGGCTCCCGTAGTTCGAAAAAAGCGTACATTAAAATACATTGACGGTGAAACAGTGCTGGCGGTGAAAACGTCATCAAAAGGCGACTGCTCAGCGCTACCGATCAACTATCCACTCAATTATACATACATAATCGATGCAAACTCCGTCCCTTTTGCTCGAATCCCTGGAGTGGGGGATAGAGTGATTCCAAACATGGACAGGAGAAACTTGTTAATCGCAGACGCACATATGGGCGAGGGTCTCAGACACCTCAAACTAAAAGATTCTCTGGAAGAATTACAATCACGGTACTGGTGGCCAGGCATGAGCCTGCGTCACACCATGTTTGTAAAAAACTGCCCAAATTGCAACAGAGATCGCAGTGGGGAGAGAAACAGTTTAATACCTCGTCGTTTTACTCCAGAAAAAATCAAGAGTAAAAAGGAAGGCTTGCGATTAACATATACAGGCTAGTTTCCACTTATAATGTAGATCACCAGCACTCGGCTGACGTCTGGACTGTTATACAAAGATTTGCGAGTCTAAATGGCATATACGCTAAGAGCATGCTACGTTTGACCATTGTTTTCACTCTAGCCCTCCAGCCTGAGGGGAAACATGGCCAAATGAGCAAAGCACAGCGGGAATCTTCTCACTTCCTTCCTGAGGGATACGGGATGGTGTAAAGAAAAAACCAAGGCATAAAGCAATCTATAACGGAAAGGATATTAGGTTCGGGAGCTGGGTGGGTCAAACATCTAATAAGTGTCCAACGTAGCCTAAATAACTTGCCAAGAAATTCTCTGAAGGGATTCAGTGCGTACGAATTATTATTTGGAACTAGGATGTTGATCTCTCACATTGATAGTCAGACTTCAGTGGTGAAAGAAAAAAGCTTTGATATCAAAGACCGTTTGGCTATTTTTCAGGACTTAAACAAAACAAGAAAAGACCTGAGCAACATAAAGTTGAAACAACAGCCAACAACCACTGAAGAACCACCACCTGTCCCAGCAAGACCTGTCTGGATTCCAAAAGTCGGGGATCTAGTCAGGGAAAAGATCGCGGTAAAGAAGGAATTTGGGCCTTCTTACAGAAAAGCAGTTCCTGTCTTGTCTGTCAACGGGACAAGATCAGTTGTACTACCGCCACTTGCTGGTAAAAAGGAGAACTGAGTTGTGTCCATCGACCTGGTAAAACCACAATCATGTGGCCGATAACAAACAGTAGGCCAAGTGGACTCCCAATAAGTAGCCGAACACCAAGGTTTGCTACCAGTACAGAGGTCCTAACGAAGAGGCTCATCACATTCGAAACGCCTACAGAAGAACAACAAGGACTATGCAACAATGCAATAGAACTCAGACCTCTGAAAACCCAAATAAAAACATTTAGCAGAGACACACCAATCTATAATGAAGTACCAAGCGAAAATGCAAGAAACAGTAATCCTGAAGCAATTGGAACAATTGACAGAACTGCATCCGGCTACTTCATAAACTTCGATGATTCCTCTGAAGGCTTCAGTGAATCAAAGACACAGCCATCATCAAAAACCTTTAAAGATAAAGCAAAAGAACTTTTTAAACAACTAAAAGAAACATATCTGATTTCTCCATGGATTGAATTTTGGGTGGGTTTTGGTGCATTTATCCTCATACTTTGGCTCATCATGGTACTTACTTTGGGACGCTTCATTGAGGGAAAATATGCTAAAATGGACACAGCAAGTCAGAAAATCAACTTGATCCTCAAACCACACACATCTTCACACGTCGAGAAAAGAGAACTTTCTTCAGTCAACTTCACAGCCAATCCGATACCGGGTGGGGTAGCCTGGGACAACACTGACTATGAAATTTATGGTCCGGTCGAAATCCTGAAATATCCACACCAAATTAAGATCTCATTGAGTGACTTTGCAAAACCAAGCTCATTTGCTGATGATTGGGACTTCGAAAGCATTAATAATATGATGTCTGACTTAGTAATGTCTGCTAAATTTACCAAACATGATTATTTGCAGGGTTCTACAAATTATGATAGTATGTACTGTTATAACCACTATGGTAACCATTTTTTACATAGATCTGCACAACCTAGAAATGTTTTAAATTATAATCAATGGGAACATTGTGCAACCCCTCCAAAAGGAAGCTCAAGAACCTTCTATGACAAATATTCATACTTTTCAGGTTTTAACACAAGTAATGCTGAAGCATTTTCTTTCAAATTTTCAAACAAGACAGGAACTAAGACCATGATAACAAACACAAAATTTATATATTCAGACTCATTCTTTGAAAAAATTAATACTTTTGGTTTTGATTATTGGGACAAAAATGTTGAAGTGAAAAGTGTTTGGGGCACAAAAGAATGGCAAGTACAGGGTATAGAATCTTTGTTTAGAGCCTGCATGATCCCAGAACAAATGATATTTTTAAATGACACTGTTCAACAAACTACCTGTCTTGGCCTAGCCAAAATCAAAGACTTAAATAAACCGTCTATTCCAAAACCAACAATGTACAGCAATACCTCTACAGATGAGGAGATAGACGTAAATTATGTATTAAACCAAAACAGAACACATCCTGATTGGAAACAGTGGTTGATCTGGCCCACAGATACTAATAACTGTCAAGACAGATTCCTGAACAAAACACAGGGGCTCAAAATGACCAGGCCAGACCCTAGATATTCCCAAAGACATCACCCAGGAATAATAACCACCTACAGTGTGGGCAAATTATGCCTTCAATGGCTACAAACTTCCACACTGACACAAATTAAGCAACACCTAACTTTACTAACTGATGGTGCTGACTTGCGTGATTTCATTATGGGACCGCGCAAACAACGTCAAAAACGTTTCATAGCAGCCTCTGTATATGCAGCATACAATGAGGCCTGGAAGGTTACTCAAATTGAAACAGCAGAGAGAATACGGGAAATTGACCGTATTAATTTGGAAAAATCACTTTCTGTAGTGGACAATGGGTTAATGACTCTGTCCTCCAGAATTTTTTCTTTGGACAGCATTGTGTCTTCAGCAATCGACATATTATCGCAAGACTTACTGTTATTACAACACGGTCAGTCCCAATTGCGTTCTATTGTACAGCTTGGCTGGACGTTACAAAATCTGCGTTCAGGCTATGTGCCTTGGCGTTTAATCAACACAACGTCACTATTCCAAATCTTTAACCTTACTGATAGACAAGTCAGTATGGCACAAAAGGGTGCTGATTATACAATCTTGAGCATTGAAAAACTCGAAAGATTACCAGTGACAATGTCAGAACGACCTGTCAGTGAATGGATAATACATGGGATAATAAATATTCCAATCTCAACCTTCAGGTTTCAATACTGCCAAAAATATATACAGGCTGGCATGTACGAGAAATTGGGAAAGGGGTACATTAAAACAACATGGAACCTGCCCTATTCACATGCATGTGTCAGTAATAAAGGACAGAAAGTGTTTCTTAGTGGCAATAATTGTGCGATGTCACTAAGCGGCACGCTTCTGTGTAACGGAATTAGTTTGCATGGAGCCTGTGAAGGGAATTCATACAACCTTTCATGTCACCAGCAAGGCGCACCTGCAACAGAGATAGAACCATTCTTTCAAAGACTCTACAATGGGAGTTACATTCTAATTGTAGATCGCAGATGTTGTAGTCTTATGCCCGGGACTCCTTATCTCGTAACTACGACTGCGAAGGTCAAGTGCTGTGGACGCTCATTGTTCCCCAGCTCCTTTCCAGACAGGGAGGCAAGGGCATGGCCTAATTTGAAAATTACTTCTATTCGAATAGATACTTTAAGCAGAATGAAAACAGTGCTTCTTCAGACGCCTACAAGGCTCACGTCATCAAAAGAAACGTATGATCTACAAGTCGCAAGGACGACTGCAGAGATACATTCATTGTTATCAACTAATTCCCCCATACATTTCGCAGAAATCCTGAATGAAATCTTAAATATTTCTGATACCAATGGGGTCTCAAAGGTATTTAAGACAGTATTTTCGATGGCATTAACACCATTCAAAGCCATACTGGGTATTTTTCCAGATTTCGTCCATTCGATTTTTGGCGGACTTCCCCTGATCTTGGGACTAATTGCAGGAATCCTATTCTTAGTCCTTATTTTTTCGTTATGGCAACCCATGTCACAGACAAAACTCTTGCGACAAGGGAAGAAACAATCCTAGCCATTGGATACCGGGACCGGATATCAAAAATCCTGGGACTCTCCCGGCTTAGAGACCTGAACATGACTTGGTTTCTATCATTTCGACCAATGTGGCAAAGATGTGTTTTACCTGTATTAAGGTGTCTACTATGCGGAGAAGAATGCGTGTTAGACACCTGTCTGACGCTACAATCGGATGCGCCAATGGATGCAGAAACATTGTTGAGCCCGATCAAGGTTCACGCTTTGTGCTGCCCTCAAAGGCTACCAATCCTGATGACGGCATTCGTGGAAGCTTCACCACTACGATTGAGGGGTAGTGAAGTTCAAGATGAAAGCAGCATCGAACAGGTACGACCTTCTGTCAGCAATGCGAATCAGAATGTCAATGGAGACAATCATGCGCACGAATGCATGGTTACACCTTTTTCCGAGTTAGTGGAACTTTCCCAGGAAGCTGTTGACAGCTTTTTCGAAAGCCTAAATGATATGATGTTCTCACCAGAGCAGAAATAGAGACTTTTGAGCAAGCTCGCACACGACGTTCCCTGAATTCGGCCTTCAACTTTAAAAATAAAAGTCACATGAACAATTTTACCTCCAGTTCAAGGACAGCAATTTTCCAGCAGCCCCAAAATATTTTTGCATATTTTTCGGGACACTATCTTCTGCTTAAAGTAAGAACTATTCTTAGAGAACTAAGGTTTCTAAATTTTAGATAGCTTATAGACATTAGCTGCCCGCTGGTATGTTCATAAATATTTTATTCTGTGATGGAATGGCCTCGAACCTTTTTTCTGTATTAAGAGCCATTTCATGTGTAAATTCTCATATACCAAATAGCAATAATGTATACAAATGCGTGGGTAACTAGACATAATATCGACTAAACAATATCGAATAGACAAAATATCGAGTAAATAATATCGATAATAAGAAAATATCGATTAAAAAAATATAGTTAGAAAAAATATCGAAATGAATAATCACAAAAAAATATCGAGGACAAAAATATCGACTAAAAAATATCGAGAAGAATAAATATCGATATATAGTTAAAGGCAAAAATATCGATAATATGTAGAAAAAATGTATAAAGATATATTTTTTATTAATATTATTATACATTGTAGTTAATGTTTAGGAGCGGGATGTTGGGTTAATAGGAGATAAGGGTGGGGAGTAATTTAAAATAAGTAATTAATTAATATATGTTTTAACATTAATTTTAAAAATAAATAATTGGTAATTAATTATGGATAATTAGTTAAATAATTAACTAATTAATATTAATTAGTAAAATAATTAGTATACTTTTGTATATTTTTGGTCATAAAAATTAATTGGTAATTAATTATTAATAATTAATTTTAATTTAATATAATAATAAATTGTAGTTAATGTTTAGGAGTGGGATGTTGGGTTAATAGGGGATAAGGGTGGGGAGTAATTTAAAATAAGTAATTAATTAATAGATGTTTTAACATTAAATTTATAAATAACTAATTGGTAATTAATTATGGATAATTAGTTAAATAATTAACTAATTAATATTAATTAGTAAAATAATTTGTATACTTTTGTATATTTTTGGTCATAATAATTAATTGGTAATTAATTATTAATATTTATTTTTTATTTAATATAATAAATTGTAGTTAATGTTTAGGAGTGGGATGTTGGGTTAATAGTGGCTAAGGGTGGGGAGTAATTAAAAAAAACAAATAATTAATATATGTTAGAAAATCATTTAGAATAATTACTTATTTGGTAATTAATTATTGTTAATTAGTTAATTAATTACAATAAAATATTAATTAGTAAATTAATTAGTATAATTCTGTAAATATTTATATTTATTAATTAATTGGTAATTATATCATAATAAATATTTTTTTGTCAAGGACAATTTGTAGGGTTCAGGGTCAATTTTGGGTATTTTGCTAAAGGGGTATTTATAGGGTTCAGGGTCAGTTTTCAGTTTATGTGTAAAGGAGTTATTTTAGAGTTCTGGGTCAGTTTTCTGTTCTTTGGTTAAGGGGTTTATTTTGGGTTCAGGGTCAGTTTTCAGTTTTTGGGTAAAGGGGTTTTTTTTGGGTTCAGGGTCAGTTTTCAGTTTTTGGGTAAAGGGTTTTTTTTGGGTTCAGGGTCAGTTTTGGGATTTTGGATAAAGGGGTTTTTTGGTGTTCAGGGTCAGTTTTAAGTTCTTGGGTTAAGGAGTTTTTTTAGGGTTCTGGGTCAGTTTTCAGTTCTTGGGTAAAGGGTTTTTTTTAGGGTTCAGGGTCAGTTTTGGGATTTTGGATAAAGGGGTTTTTTTTGGGATTCAGGGTCAGTTTTAAGTTCTTGGGTTAAGGAGTATTTTTTAGGGTTCTGGGTCAGTTTTCTGTTCTTGGGTAAAGGGGTATTTTTTGGGTTCAGGGTCAGTTTTCTGTTTTTGGGTTAAGGAGTTTTTTTTTAGTTCTGGGTCAGTTTTCAGTTCTTGGGTAAAGGGGTATTTTTTGGGTTCAGGGTCAGTTTTCAGTTTTTGGGTTAAGGAGTTTTTTTTGGGTTCTGGGTCAGTTTTCAGTTCTTGGGTAAAGGGGTATTTTTTGGGTTCAGGGTCAGTTTTAAGTTTTTGGGTTAAGGAGTATTTTTTGGGTTCAGGGTCAGTTTTCAGTTTTTGGGTTAAGGAGTTTTTTTTGGGTTCTGGGTCAGTTTTCAGTTCTTGGGTAAAGGGGTATTTTTTGGGTTCAGGGTCAGTTTTCAGTTTTTGGGTTAAGGAGTATTTTTTGGGTTCAGGGTCAGTTTTCAGTTTTTGGGTTAAGGAGTATTTTTTGGGTTCAGGGTCAGTTTTCAGTTATTGGGTAAAGGGGTATTTTTTGGGTTCAGGGTCAGTTTTCAGTTTTTGGGTTAAGGAGTTTTTTTAGGGTTCTGGGTCAGTTTTCAGTTCTTGGGTAAAGGGGTATTTTTTGGGTTCTGGGTCAGTTTTCAGTTCTTGGGTAAAGGGGTATTTTTTGGGTTCAGGGTCAGTTTTCAGTTTTTGGGTTAAGGAGTATTTTTTGGGTTCAGGGTCAGTTTTCAGTTATTGGGTAAAGGGGTATTTTTTGGGTTCAGGGTCAGTTTTCAGTTTTTGGGTTAAGGAGTTTTTTTAGGGTTCTGGGTCAGTTTTCAGTTCTTGGGTAAAGGGGTATTTTTTGGGTTCAGGGTCAGTTTTCAGCTTTTGGGTTAAGGAGTATTTTTTGGGTTCAGGGTCAGTTTTCAGTTCTTGGGTAAAGGGGTATTTTTTGGGTTCAGGGTCAGTTTTCAGTTTTTGGGTTAAGGAGTATTTTTTGGGTTCAGGGTCAGTTTTCAGTTATTGGGTAAAGGGATATTTTTTGGGTTCAGGGTCAGTTTTCAGTTTTTGGGTTAAGGAGTTTTTTTAGGGTTCTGGGTCAGTTTTCAGTTCTTGGGTAAAGGGTTATTTTTTGGATTCAGGGTCAGTTTTCAGTTTTTGGGTAAAGGGGTATTTTTAGTGTTCTGGCTCAGTTTTGGGATTTTTGAATAAAGGGCTATTTTTTGGGTTCAGTGTCAGTTTTAAGTTCTTGGATAAAGGGGTATATTTTTGAATTCAGGGTTACTTTACAGTTTTTGGGTGAAGGGGTATTTTTTGGGTTCTGGGTCAGTTTTGTGTATATAAAGTGTGCTAAAATATAATAAAATTGTTAAAAATATTTCATTTAATTTTAATGACACAAAGTTGCTAATTTTAATGCAAATAATATATTTATGTACTATTAAGCACAACATATCCTAAATAGATATGTTAATTAATATAATACAATATATATACTTTTTGGACACCTTTTTAAAGAATAACATTATACTAAAGTAGCTATTCTAATTTATACATGGTCAGTATCCAGCACCTTTGCTGATATTAGTTTCAGTTGAGTAGGAATTGTAAATAATAATTGCTCACTGTCTTGCAAATACTCTCATAATAGTTTGAGTGGAGTAGGAATAGCAATTATTAATTGGTCACTGTCCAGCACATTTCAATATAATTTTTTATTACTGTGTTATTATATTACAAAATAATGCAACATGGATGTTTTCACAATATTTTATTACAAATTGTACATTTTTGTATTTGTACTACAATACAATCCTAATCACAAATAATATAATATTTTTTGGAAATGTACTATTTGCTGATTAACACATTAACATTTATGTACATCTTTTAATTTGTCAAAAAAAATTATTACACAACAGTTTTTTCTGTAAATAAAAATATTTCACAACATTAACTTGGACTAACAAGTATTTATATTTAAATATACAAAATACAAGTTATTTATTTGTGCTTCTTTCATTTATATTTAATTATATTAATATTAGATATTAATAATATTAAATATTTTATTTGGAAATTGACCTTTTTATTTTGTAACATGACTAATATTATATTAGCTCAACATATGGAAATACAAATGAAGAGTTTTTTTACAACCTTTTTCACACAATGTTGTTTTTAAATAAAACATATACATATATTATGTTGTTAACTTTATAACTGTAAAGGGGAATACAATGTTTTATAATAATATCTTGTATTGGCTAAAGATTATTTATGCAATTATATACTTTTATAATACTTAGAAATTACAATAATACATTTTTTAATAATTATTAAAAATAATAACAAATAATTTTATTATTATTATTATTATTAATTATTAAAATTAAAAATTATCTCTTCTTTTTAGAAAAACATACATTCAGACAAAAACATAAAGATTATTTTAGGGCATCATTTATATAGTAAATGGTTATAATTTTAAAATTAATAATAATAAATAACTTATATTATTATTTATTATTATTAATTTTTTACATAAACAATTATTAAGTAAAGTAATAAATAAACACAATTTTATTCCTATAAATGTACAAAATAAGACAATATTTATATATATTTTTTCCACTGTTACATTATTTTTTAATATTATTAATATATAATAATTACTATATATTAACTAATATTAAATACAATTATATTTTTTAAACATTTAAAAATATAATGAGTATAATGTATTAATTTGTTACAATAACAATGTGTATGTATTATATTTTTATACTATTACATTGTATTTTCTATGATACCTATTCTAAAATGGTTTAAGGGGACTACTTTGTTACCGCGTAAGGTTATTGCGGTTCATTCAGGACTGGAGAAGCTCGCGGTTGGGAGTTGCTTCGTGTGGAGAGAGGTAAGGTGAATTTTATATACAATTTATAACTGAGTGGTAATGTTTGAGAGTATATTCGAAGTGTGTAGTGTTTTTGTGTGTATATGAATTGTTTAGGTAGCGTTTAGGTGAAATGTCGTCGTTCTAGATGCGTCGTCTATGTTTTAGTTCTAGTGTTATTTTAAGTGTTAGGAAATGTCTTATTACATGCTTAATGTTCATTGTTAGTGTCTTTACAAAAGTAATGGGCTATTTGTGGGTGGGTTTCGTAATGTATGTTTTTTTACAGGTTCCGGTTCCTCGCATGAAAACTACATGGAAGGAAGCGTGTTTTTTTTCCGTATTACTAATGTATGATTTATTTTGCTTTTAATTTTGACGTGTATCTCCTATTTTCGGGTTTGCCAGGAGCGGATTTTATGTTAATTTTACATTTTTTCGGGTTTTTGGAGCCTTTCGTTTTGGATAGATACATTGATATGCGTGACCGTTTTATAAAAGTTGTGTGTATATCACTTTAAATACTAAAGTGTCTACACTATTGTTTTCGGAATTTCCAGGAGCGTTTTTTTTTATTTTTTCACAATTTTCGGGTTTTTGATGGTTTCTCTTATTGGAATTGGACTACTTTGCAATGGATTGTATGGATTGCTTTTTGCTTCATTACGTCTTTTCCATCTACACAAATTGTAAGTATTTAAAGTACTTTTTGTATTGGGTGGGAAATGTTGATCTTTATTTAATGTGTATGTGTGATGTAATTATAAATATTGCATATTTGTTCAGAAATAATGCTCACATTTTTCATACGTTTGTTACACAAATATGTTTTATTTATAATTGTGTAGAAATGTTTATTATTTGTATATGTAGAATTATTGTCAGAGGACATTAGTATATTTTTGGTAATTTTTTAGAGTAGGCTTTTAGCTATTATTGACAGATATTCTAATCCTCTAGTTGTAGGATATAGTGTGACTTGACTTTGCAGTAGTCGGAACATTTGTTTAGTTTGTTTACTTAGTTTTGGACCAATTTGGGTCACAGATTGTTCCATTCTTAGTTCTTGATAGCTTTGTTCTTTTTTCAAAGCTTCTAGTAGGTTATGGAATGTGGGTCTGGTTCTGCTTGTGGTAGCTTGGAAAGCATTATGCCACCCTTCTACGCTGTTGTTTGTTTTAGCCTCTTGGTTTAAAGTACTAAGATAGACATTCCACCAAGGGATTTGGAATTTGGGTTGGCGTCGATGTCCAGATCTGTGCAACCTTCCCACCCAAGTATCTTCAAAATAGTCTAGTAATGGGGTTAGTTTATCTTCATTCCTCTTGTAATATGTGCTGTCAATTAATAAATTATAGTGTTCCGCTACATCGGTAACAGGAACGTAGGCCAGTGCTATCAATTTTTTAATTTGATAGGCAAAGGTGCTATCTGTAGAGTATAGAATACTTAAAGTTGATTTCTGGAGATGTCTCCATATGCTCTGATTGAAATGGTAGTAGCAACCCTGGATTGCTGTGTGGGGAAATGTTCTCAAAATGCTATTAATCATAGCTAATTCGAAATCAATAATTATTTTGTCAGGAAAATAATTATTGATTTCATTTTTGAGAACATTTAGTATTTCTGTATAAGTGTTTTGCTGTTTGTTTGGTAGCAAACAGTAAATGAAAGGGATGTTATAGTTATGGTATAAACCGTGGATGGAATATAATTGATAAAAAGGTTTTGGGCATGGTTTAAATGTTCCATCCATCATCCATTGGGGACATTGTTGGATTTTTCTTAAATAACTTGCAGTTGCAAACATTATTATTCTGTTTGTACTGCTTTCATTGTCAAAAAGGATAAATTTGTCTTTATTGTGTGTGATGGACATTTCTGGTGAAATAATAATTTCATCAAAAGTAGTAGGGTTGGGTGGGGTTGTGGAAGTGCGTCTTTTAGTGTATGCAATAGTGCGTTTTAGGGACTCTATAGAAGGTAGTTGACCTGAAGCATGGGCTGGGACTTTTAACAGTTCTTCTTTAAGGATTTGTGTTGTTGGTTTATTACTTTGTGTGCTAGCAGTTTTGATACTTTCTAAAGCATCTCTTACTTCAATTTCTGTGACATTGGGGGGATGATTGTGTTCCCTGGTAGATAACACATTAGTTTCCTCAGTAGTAGCCCTTCCATAACATTTGTTTGAGTAATATTTTGTACATTTCCAGAAAACTTTTCTACCACTTTGTCTTTCCTGATTATAAATATAACCCATATAACATAATAGTAATTTATTTTTCTGCGACATCACAAATTCTGCACCTTCTGTCATTTTGTTTTATTTGTTCTAGGAAAGAGTAGAAAGATACAACATCAAAATACATATATTTCAGTTTGTGGTGCAAACATAATTACTGATGTATTTATACTTACAGTTACTAAAAGTAGTAATCACAAATGCAGAACTGTATTTTGAAGGATTTTCTTGTATGTATTTCTTTTTTAACTGTTGGTATAAAAATATATAAATGCAAAGTTTATGTTTACACATAAGAAACGTTTTTCCTAGGAAAAAGCAGTTTTTTATTTTGCTTAGTACTACATTTGATGTGAGCATAACATATACTTACTTGTTTAAATAGTAGAGTTGTAGTATTTGCTGGAATAAATCAAGGTAGTAAAGTTCAGATCTGTAGAGAAGATAGAATAAATACATGTAAAATATTCTACAAACGATTTGGAACTGTTGGGAAATTGCAAATATTTAAAAGTATACTAACTTCTAAATAAGTAGTTTGGTTTGCTGTAGGTAGAATAGATGTATGATGTATTCACAATATCTGTAGAGGAAATATGAAATACATAACATGGTGTTAAGAACATATTTTTCAGAAAATTTTCGGAAGTTTTAGACAAATTACAAGTATACTTACTTTATTTTACAAAGGTAGTCTTGTCTTTTGGTATAGTTGATGTAGGATCTTTTTATTGGATCTGTAGGGAAGATGTAATATGCAAGATATGTTCTTTAGAAAATAGCTTTTACAATATTGGGTGTTTATGAACACAAACATATATACTTAAATATTTAATTAGTGCACTTTTATACATTTGTAGTGTTGATATAGGAAAATCTCAGAATATCTGTGAATAAAATGTTTAAAATAAAGATTCAATCTTGGGAAATAGGGTTTAAAAACAGCAGTTGGTGTATAACAGAGCATAAATATATACTTACTATCTGATTTTCCAGGTGAAGAAATAGGAGCATGTATTAGGAATTTATTTGTTGTAGTTTCTATCAGAAATGTAGGGGGAGATAAAAATGACATAAGTGCAAGAGTTAGGAGATATTAGTAAAATAGTAGACTACTAATTTAGATTTATAAATAATGCATTGTAACTTACTTGAATAATTAGCTTGTGAGCTGGATCTGTAAAGATGTTTGTTCAGGAACCAAATATTCAGAGTGTTGGCATCTTCTTCTATAGAGTTAGCAGCAGCAAATGGTAGAATGCATGTATCCCTTTTATAGTATGTGTATTTAGTGTGCTTAGATTTGATTGGTTGTAGGATGAAAGGAAGGATTTAATAGGCTAGTTTGAATTTTTTTAGAATTAATTGGTGTGTTTGTTGATGTGAGAATGGTGGTATGTGGTGATTTTCGCATTAAAGCAGGTTAGTTCTAAAATAAAAAAGATGTGTAAGTGGGGAAAATTCATGAAAATGTTATTTAAATATAAAGAATATTTTTCTAATGATAGAACACATTTAATAGAATGTATAGGAAATGTAGATAAATAGGAATGTTACAAAAGTTACAGGTATTATAGATGAAATGCTTTTTGTAGAATGGAATGATTTTTATAGACGAATAATATGGTATTTTAGATATGAAAGGGTACAAAAATGAACTCGATACATTTTTTGTTACGATATTTGTGTACTCTATATTTTTGTAGTCGATATTTTTGTATTGTTAGGGCTAATTTCATGAATTACGATATATTTGGAGTCGATATTTATTAATGCGATATTTATGTAGTAGATATTGTAATTACTCGATATTTTGTACTCGATATTTTTGTAGTTGCTGTAATGAGTATACAAAGTCGATATTTTTGTAGTCGATAATTATTCAACGATATTTTTGCAAGTCGATAATGTCACCGTCGATAATATTTCAGTGATCCAAATGCGTGATTACTTTGGCATTATTCTACAGCTTGAGTGCATACAATACATATGATTGCAATTCTTCCGTATATTTGAAAAATTTCAAAATGCATTTATGTATTTTGGGGTGGTAAGGTATACACTATACTCTATAGTATGTTTTACTATGCATAGATTAGTAAATATGTCCATAGTTAGCGTGGAGTGGGTGTGATGTATTCCTATAGGTTCTGAATCGATCCCCCTATTCCTGACCCTATTCTGGTTAAACAAACCAACAAGTTAACTAGCAGTCAGCCCATGAGGCAGAAAACCCCCATGATGCAGATACCGTTATCTGACGCAGTCACACTACGGCACAGGAACGTGTTATCTGATTAGGTCATAACGCTTGCGATCTAATTAGACAAGCGATATTCCTCCAGCCCCTGATAAGGCATACGGAGTTCTCATAACAAATCAAACCTATGACAACCTGGGCAAAACCCTGCGGCCATTGTTTTGATTTCACCGAGAACTTCAGCAAAAGAATGTGCTAACGAGCAAGTCGTATGACATCCTTATTGACGTATCTATGTCCATCCTTACGTCAATCTCGGCACCTTAAAGGTATAAATATTACCGATATTGCCCTATGCAAAGACACGCGGTGGTGACGAGACGGAGCAGCCATACTTGCCGAAGCAAAGAGCAGAGCAGACCCCGCTGGCACAGCCCCGCCTTCCTGACGCGCTGAGAACGAGACGCGCTGCTTTCTCCTGCCGAGAAATCCAGCACCGGCGCTTCCGGGTAGCCCTCGCAGGCAGCCTGGAATATCGAGACCAGAGAGAGAGATACCATCCCTCATTCAACCTAGATTCCAGGTACAGAACTGAATAACCCCTCGCAGAGAATTCCTTAGTTATTCACTTGGCAAAAACAAACTTAACTTAAACTGTAACTTTCTATTCCCGCCCACGTATTAGGCTTAGGTCAGGTACACGGGGTAGGCGTATTTAGAAACACCAGTTGAGTACGTTTAGTCAAATGTATATGTGTATGTAATATATTTTATTCATTTTAAAACATCTTATGGCTTAGAAACCATATCAATGTTTTTACCGTATTATTTCATACTATTGCTTTTAATGTATGCACTTTACTTAGCTATAAGTATTGCAATAATATCGATCCATTTCTCTTGTATGAGAAAAGAGACTGATCAATAAATAACACCTTTTTATTGAACACGCCCGTCTCTTCCTTTTCTCTACATTCTGATGAGACTAAGAATGCACGTACTGACTGAGTAAAATAAATTGCCTTTTGTTCACACGACTCTCGAGATACACTCTTGATTAGGGGAGAGCAAAGTTGTCATGTTCTATGGTTGTCAGAAACTAAATCCCTTCTTGTCTAATCAGGGAAGTTAATTCCTTCCTGAACATTCGAGAAAGTTTCTAGTGAACTCTGAGCTAGCTGGCAAACCCAAAACTTTAAGTCTAATATCGACAGTAGTAGACCTAGTTAACGTCTGGTCTAGGCCTTTACTATTGAAGGTATTATTCCAATGCGCAGAGCCTATTGGGATAATAGGAACTACACTACAGTGCCACAAAATAATAAGGAGGCTCAGATGTTCATTGGAATGTTTGGTTTTTGGTGACAGCATATCCCTTATTTAAGTCAGATTTTGGCCCCTTTGTACAAGGTTACGTGAAAGAAACATGAGTTTGAGTGTGGAGAGCAGCAACATAATGCATTTGAAGCAGCAATGGAGGATATACAGTGTGCCTTAGATTTATGGCCAGTACGAGAGGGGGATGTTGAGCTGAATGTGACAGTCCAGGAGCAGTATGAAAATTGGGATTTGTGGCAGAAGCAAGGAATGGAGCCTTTAGGACTTTTGGCAAAGAAGTTACCAGATGCTGGAGAGCAGTACACTCCATTTGAAAATAAGTTGCTTGCATGTTATTGGGCCCTGTTGGTTATTGAGCAGTTGATCCTGGTGCACAATGTGATTTTGAGACCTGTGATTCGTATCATGCATTTGATGATGAGTTCCCCAAAGACTCATAGAGTAGGGCATGTGCAGGAAGCCAGCATAATCATGTGGAAGTGGTACATGTAAGACAGGGCCCGAGTAGGCCCCATAGGGACTTCAGTGTTGCATGAGAAGGTGTCGCAGACCCCAATGGAAGATTCAAATGTGTTACAGTATGTGCCTGTGAAGTGGGGTTAGCTGCTTGCAGCATTGTCTTCAGAAGACTAGAGACATGTATGGTTTACTGATGGTTCAGCAAGGTATGTGGGGGCTAAGAGGCATTGGAAAGAGGTGTCGTATAATCCTGTGACAAAGAAATGTACTACTACCAGATAGGGAAAGAGTAGCCTGTTTGCAGAACTATATGCTGGGTATCAAGCTTTGAAACAAGAATTGCCTGGAAAGTGCCACATCTACATAGACTCATAGAATCATAGTCTACTGCTAATGGTTAGAAACCTGGCTTCCCACATGGCATGCCCATAATTAGATGAAACCATCAAAAGATGTGTGGTGTAAGGAGTTGTGGCAGGAGACCTGGGAAATATTACCACAAAGCACAGTTACTGTATATAACTTAGATGCCTACTGCCCAGCAGACTCATTAGAACAGTGGTGTAATTCCTTTGCAGATGAAAAAGCCAAATGTTTGAAGGCTGAGTTGGCGACATAGAATTCTGGTTTGGTGGGAATGGCTAAGTGGGCCCACAAAAATGTGGACACCTGGGAGAGAAAGCCACTAACAGATGGGCAGAGAATAGAGGGATGCATATTCCCCTAGATTTGATCAAAACTGCAAAGCTGCAATGTCCTATTTGTCAACATACATAACATAGACCAGTCCCACAGGTGGTGAGAGGTCAGCTAGGTAGGGGAAAGCTACCAGGACAGATATGGCAGATCGACTACATTTGGTTAATCCCTATTAGTTGGGGTTGTCGGCATGCATGTACAGTGATGGTTTCTTATTCTGGCTACTTGATAGCCTTTCCGTGTAAGTGCGCCTATCAGGAGAGTACTTTGAAAACAATGAATATACGTGTTTAGTATTATGGTATTCCATTTCAAATCCAAAGTGACAATGTTTCTCAATTATTGCGCACAGCACAACATAGAGTGGATATATCATATGTGTTACTACCAGCGAGCTGCTGTCCTGAATGAGAGGATGAATGGATTGTTGAAAGCTCAGCTGAATACATTTTTCATGTTGTTTCCTGGTATTTTGAAGTCCTGCTCAGGTGTTCTGAAGAGAAAGCAAGACAAGCTGTCACTAGACAATGGGTTACCAGATCCCTTCCCGCCTGATGATGAGTTCATGCAATGTGTGGCATCTAGCTGTCCCAGTGTCCACTATTCTGCCCACTCCCAAGATGGCTGAACCCCTCTCTCGGTGTGTGGAGCATGGTAGTTCACCCTAGAGGTATGGTTACCTGAAGGCCACACAGCCACAGAAAAACTAGTTTGGCAACTGGTCTCTCATCTCTGTCCCCGACGCAACCCATCTACCTGAACTAAAGAGCAGCCCCACTCATGTGTGTTCACCATTTCCCCTTCAAAGGCATCATCCTTTTTGAAGCTCGCCTTTTAGGCTGACACCCTGTGTGGCTTCCTGCCAGGAAGAGGTAATACCTCTTCCAATGGCAGGCCTCTATTGATCTTGCTTCTGAAAGCTTCTCACCCTTCTCTACAGATGGGCAGAAGACTGTCTGGTGGCCAGAAATCGGCGAATGGCCAATGGAAAACGTGTCCAACAGAGTTTGCTTAGGAGTTATATTAAATTTGACTTGGGCATCAAGTTGGGTTTAATGTAACGATTATTTTGATACCTTGAACTACCAACTTTAATAGTCTTATTCAAGAGTTAGCACCACTGAGCTGTCAAATTATAAACCTGTACATGCCAATGAGACTACTAGCCTTATCACTGCAAAAACAATGATTTAGGCATATAAAAGTATATGTCCTGCTTCCTAATATACAGCACCCTACCTTAGCACTCAATAGGTCTGCTATAGAGGTCACTTATATATATATATATAGAAAAGGGAGGTCTGTAGTTAGCAGTTTAAAAACTGCTCTACCAATCCTCAGTGGCAAGGCACTCAGGGAGGCACAATAATAGATGCAACCTTGATGAACAACGTAACTTACAGGCCCTAGGTACCTCTGGTACTATATACTAAGTACTTATAAGTTAGTTAAGTTATGCCAATTGAATATAAGACAATCAAACAGTATACCTTCAAGGGTCAGTGCACTGTCACTGAGGTCTGGTTAGCAGGCCTCAGTGCACTCTCAGAGTTGAAAAACTAGCAGCATAATTTCAACACTGTGGGAGTGGTCGTGCAAAAAGCATTTCCTTACATAGACATAATCTCAATAAAATTCAAACAAGTTGTTTGCCATGAAGGCTCTTAAATACATAAAAATGCAATAATGAGCAAAAATCAGGAGAACAGACTAAGGGCATTGAGTTAGATCTTGGCGGGACTCCCGTTGTTCCTCTGTGGTGGTGTTTACAAGTACTCCATCGAGCTGATTGATTCCCGCCCACCCTATTTAGATGTGTGCTGGCTGATCCTCCGTCCGCGTTGACAGAGTGTTTTCCGTCACATAAGAGGCTCACCTCTGCCGACTTGGCTGACTCCTCTGCTGGCTAACATCACTCTGTCGCCATTTGCATGGCAGGATTGCGCCGAACCTATTTAGATTTCTCAGTTGTGCTGGCGTTGTCCTAGTGATGGATATTCCCAACAAAGGGATTTCATTGCGGGACGCGTTCAACATTGTTTTTTTCCGGTGGCTATTGGACGGATGGGTGAACAGTCACAATATTGAGAAAAAAAATATCGAATTGACAGAATATCGAGTTTTTTTATATAGAATGGACAGAATATCAAATTTCCAAAATATAATGGTGCAGAATATCAAAATGCAGGTAAGAAATATCGATTTCCATAATTTCGAAGTTAGTAATATCGACAGTCATAATATAGTTGTTAAAAATATAATTGTTTTATAGTGTTTTAAGTGCTAGTATATGTGTTAAAAGTATGTATTATTTTTATAATGCATGTGTGAATTTTTTTAAGTACTGAATTTTATGTTATTTAATTTTTGCGTAATTTAATTTTGTTGCGGGTTGTGGGTTTGCAGGGGAATTGGGTGCGAAGTATTTTAATTAGAGTAAATTAAATATTAATTGTTAGGAATTATTAATTATTTTTAATTTAATTTAGCGTTTTAGTTCTGTGGCGGGTTGTGGGTTTATAGAGGAATAGGGTGGGAAGTATTGTAATTGTTATTAAGTAATTATTTATTTTTATTTATTGGTATTGATAATTATTTTATTGTTAATCAATTATTAATTTCTAATTAATTGTTATTAATTTATCATTATTTTTTATTAATTGGTAATTCATTTGTATTAATTGATTAATTGATAATTATGTTAATTGTATTCGTTTATTATTCGTAGTGGGTTGTGGGTTTATAGGGGAATAGGGTGGGAAGTAATTTCATTGTAATTAAGTAATTATTGAAAATATTTTTGTGTATTGATAATTAATTTACTGTTAATTATTCATTGGTATTTATTTTATTACTTATTAATTTTTGGTTGTGAAAATTAATCGGTTGCTACTTAATTATTAATAGGTAATTCATGTTTTTATAAATAATATGTATTGGTATGTATAATTAATTAATTATTAAATATGTTGTAATTGGTAATTAATTTGAATTACATTTTTATTGGTATTGATAATTAATTTATTTGTATTTAAATATTAAATCATTACTTTCCCTACTGTTGCACTCTCTGAAGTGGGAATAGTAATTTTTACCCTTACGCTATCCAACACTTTCCCTACTGTTGAACTCACTGGAGTGAGAATAGTCAGTTTTACCCCTACACTATCCAACACTTTCCCTACTGTTGCACTCAGTAGAGTGGGAATAGTCATTTTTACCCCTACGCTATCCAACGCATTCCCTACTGTTGCACTCACTGGAGTGGAAATAGTAATTTTTACCCCTACGCTATCCAACACTTTCCCTACTGTTGCATTCTCTGGAGTGGGAATAGTAATTTTTACCCCTACGCTATCCAACGCTTTCCCTACTGTTGCACTCACTGGAGTGGGAATAGTAATTTTTACCCTCCCGCTATCCAACGCTTTCCCTACTGTTGCACTCACTGGAGTGGGAGTAGTAATTTTTAGCCTCCCGCTATCCAACGCTTTCCATACTGTTGCACTCACTGGAGTGGAAATAGTAATTTTTCCCCTACCGCTATCCAACGCTTTCCCTACTGTTACACTCACTGTAGTGGGAATAGTGAATTTTACCCTCCCGCTATCCTACGCTAAAAATATTGAATATTTTGTATTAATTTTAAGTTAATATATATATGCATTAAAAAATACAAATGCCTGTTTATTTTTTTAACTTACATTAATTATTAATTTTATGGTTATTTAAGTATTTTTAAGTATGTTTTAATTAATTATATTTATTATTTCATTAATTTTACATTACTTTTAAGACATTTAAACAATTTGATATTTTGAGTAACTATATTATTTACAACGATATTTTGGATTCGATATTTTTGTACTTACCTGTTTGTAGATAGGAATTTGATATTCTGGCATTCTATATTTTTTCCTTGATATTTTGGCAGGTTGATATTTTGCTCCTCGATATTCTGTCAGTTATCCGGACGGATGGTAGCATCATGCACCTGATGTATTTTGGCTAATTATTTTTGCCTGCATCACTTGGAGGCCCAGACGACTGGTGGATGTTCTCTCAAGCCCCCACTTACAACTTAAACCCTGGGAGGAGACGGTCTTGCAAATCTTACATCTTGAAGTCTTGACAGGAATCCCTGGTGGAATGGAGTCTGGTAAGTTATATTTTTGAATGTGTCACTAAACCTAAATTTCGTTCTTGCTTTTAATGTAACTGTTTCTAATGTTTTATTGCACCTTTTTAAACATATAAACCTATATATAAGTAATTTTTTTAGGAAATGTATAGCATTATTGTTGTTGCTCTCATTTTACTATTTGTTAATATGTGTGTTTTTCTTCATGTTTTACATTTTAGTTGTTGCCTTGTTTGTTTGAATGTATTTTAGATTACAAGTTTTAATCCCCATTAAATTTCACATTGTGTTATGGCGCTTGTAGGAGTTTTTCATGCAATTACATATTTCATATATATGTTTTATATTGGAAATATCTGTATAATTTTTACAGCATGTTTTTACTAGGTATGTTTAACTTACAATTTTGCAAGTGTTGTTAATGTTTAATTGAAATGACTACAATTTCCATGATACCTTATTTTTGTTTTGTAAAAATAATATTGCAACGTTAATTTACTGATTCTCTCTTTTCATTCCTATTTTCACATATCTTAAAGTTTTATGTATTTATCAATCTCTATTTTATGCTATGTTATGAAATGTGTATTTGTTTAATTTTGTATGTTGTCATTTTCTTGTTCTTTTATTGAGTTGACGTTATTTGCTTCACAAATCAAAGTATAGGACTTAAAACCTTCATTGTATGGTTTTTGTATGCTTAATATAGGTTGTTATTTAAATAAATGTACTTTGGAATGTTTATATGATGATTAATGCTATTTATCCTTCTAAGTTGTTTAATTTTCAGCATTTTATCCTGCTAATCCTTGGAATGTTTTTTTCCACATTTCTCCTCTCTACTGTGTTGTGTTGAATGTTGGGTGTTTTTTATGTACACTTTAATTTTTTTGTCATTTCGGGGCAATATTTTACCTGCTTTTTATATTAGTTTTGTGTGTAACTTAAACTTTGTTTATAATTTATTATAATATTACTGAAAGGTATAATAATTATATTTGTTTTCTTTGTAGGTTGCTTGATTTTTTGCTTCAAACTAATTTGATGTATAATCTAGACTTTTAAAATATTTGTTTTGAATGTATAATAGATCCAACACCCAGAGAATGTGGACATCCATCTTCCACTGCTACTGATAATACCTCCATTCCAGATCAGGAACAAGCCTTCAGTGAGGAATCCACTTCTGTAAGTCTGGATGATGAACAGGCTGATCCATTTGTCTGCATGGGCAGACAGCACCAGTGAGTCTCACTCAGCCCACACCTACACCCCCATCCCAGCTGTTACCACAAATCAGCTTTTAGATACCTCCACTTCCTGTGTCCAAAGGAAAATCACACCATCTTGTGCCCCCCTCAGTCCTGGCGTCTGTTGATCTAACACCATCACCACCTCCAGTTCAGCCAGGACCCAGTGGGATGGGATACAATGGGTTAAGGACACAGGATAGTGGGGGTAGGGTTTGTGGGATGGAATCTGTGGGCCAGCAAAGTGAGGCTACTGAGTTCATTGTCACCCAGGCCACCATCGGCCAAGTCTTGGGATCCCTCAGTCATCCTAAATCAATCAATCAATCAATCAGGGGTTTATCAAGCGTGCTACTCACCCGTGAGGGTCTCAATGCGCTGGGGGAGGGGGGCTTTGGATCAGTCAAAGAGCCAGGTCTTGAGGTCCTTCCTAAGACATGAAGGGCCAGGTCCTTACAGAGCTCAGGGACGTGAAGCAGTTGTTGAGGAAGCACAATGTTCAGATGGACAATATCAACTTGAATTTGGGCATCCTGACTGGGGTGCTGCAGGATTGTATGACCTATTATGTGTAGGGCTTTTCCAACAACATCTTCCCATTTCTGTAGTTCAACAACATCTGTGCTACTATATCTTCCTCAGCCACAGAAAGGGAGACCCAGCCACAAGAGGAAACACCTGCATCTACCTCCACCAGCCCTCCTCAGGAGGGGACGTTCATCTGGACCAGCAGGTGAGTTTGGCAAGACCGACACCACCACCACCAACAGACAGAGAAACTAATTTCCTCCAGTGTGTGACAAGCATTTCCTCTGTGGACTATTTTATGGGCACATTTACCTTTGTGATGCCAGTTGCATTTTGTACACTGGATTTCAAACAATTTTGGCTCTTCAATCATAGTTTCATTCACCATTAATTGAATTAAAAGAAATTGTTTGTTTTTTTGGTTTTCACCTTTTTTTTTTGTTTATTGAATTAAATCAAATATGACAAATTCAAAGACTGGTGTTGTATTTCTTTTCTCACTGTATTCAATATCTTTATTTCACCTGTGTTAAACTTGGCTTCTTTTGGCATGTTTCACCTGAGTTTTTGCTTTCTGACCTCCCGGTTTTACTCTGCTTTTGCTGGTGCAATGATTCTGCGCACTTTTCTCACTGCTGACCAGTGGTAAAGTGCAAGTGCTCCTGTGGTAAAATGTGTTATGGATTGGTGTTTCCATGATAGGCCTATTTGATGTATGTGTCAGTCTCTAGTAAAGTGCACTGCACTTGCCGGGGCCCATACATCAAATGCTGTTGGTGGGCATCAGCACTGGATTGTGCCACCCATGCAAACAGCCCGTAAAGTGCAACTCTAGTCTGCCATTGCAGAGCTGTGTGCAGTCTGGGGCTGCCATGTTGACATGGCAAGTGTACTCACATGCCCGTCCCTAAACCTTCCCTTTTCTACATGTTAGTCACCCCTAAGGTAGGCCCAAGGTACCCCTGTGGGCAGGGTGCATTGTATGTGAAAGCCCTGGTGTGTGTGGCTTGTCCTGATAGGGAATTACAGCCAATTTAGTTTTTCACTATTGCAAAGCTACCTGTTCCCATTGGCCAGAATGGGCGGTTTGATTATAACATCTTATAATCCTAACTGACCCAGGGAACATATTAGAACAACTAATTTAGTATGCCTGAACTCAGAACAGAATGATAAAATACATCTTTTAGTGAAGTTGGTTTTAACATTCTGTGTTTGAAAATACCACTTTTGAAAAGTAGGTATTTACTTGCCTAACCATCCAGCCTGCCTCTGCGAGGTTGTGTATTGCATGTCTGGTTTGTGAGTGACAGGGGCTGGGGTGACTCCAGGAGAGAGGGTGAGTCAGCACAGGGCTGAATAGACACATCTACATGTAGAGTGGTGGGAGGGGGTGCACCTGGGACCTGAAGAGGGCTGTGCCTGCCTTCCACAATTCTGGCTCCACCTCCTGTGGTGCGTCTGATGTCCCTGGCCTACACTGTCAAAGGAAAAGCAGGAGTCTTGTAAACAAAGTGCTCAAAGACTGACCAGTACTGGTTTGGACTTGGTACAGGACCCTCTGCCTTCAGAGGACAAAGGATTTGGTGGTATAAATATTGGGGCCCAAACCCCAGAACATTTAGAACTCTTTTGGATCAAGAAGACTGCCAAGAAGAAGAGCTGGAGAATCTGAGAGGAGGAACTACCACTCTGCTGTGTGCTTTGCTGTGTTGGCCTGCAGTGGCTGCTTCTGTCTTGGGCAGTGAGAGGACTGGACTGAACTTTCTGCAATCTACTTTGGTGAGTTTCACCAAGGGCTTAAGGTGGAGCTTGCCCCCTGTTCAAGAAGTCTCAGGAACAGCAAAGACTTCAAGCTTGACGCCGTCTACGACGCCACTGTTGACTCCGTGTCCTGAAGGCACCGCACAATGCATCGCCGTAACGCCGCACCGTCACCCTGGTCTCACCGATGACGCCACCACCGAACTGCTGCTCGCAATGCGACCTGTGGGCACTGCACCCCGCACTGCCTCGCTTCACGATGATGCAGTGGTATCCCCGACACTGCTGCTCCACGCCGGACTCAACGCTGTTGCTTGCACCGTGGTTCGAGGGCACCGCTCATAAAGTTACACAACGCACCGCCCTCATCCCGCACCGCAGCATTGGTCTATCGACGCTGGTGCCATCGAATCCAGTTCATCAGCGACGACAGCACTTCAGCAACGACGATGCCGCTGCTTGCACCACGATCTGCCAGCACCGTGATGAGCACCGCCTTCATCTCACACCGTGACCCTGGTCTCACCGGTGACGCCATTTGACGCCACTGCTCACACCGCGACCTGAGGGCACCGCACGCCGCACCGCTGCACTTTGCACCACAGCACCTGACGCCCGCTGATGCCAGTGCTCCTGACTTCACCAGAGAGGAGTTCAATCTGCAATGCGTGTGACTTCGAGGGCCCCGACGACTCCTGCACCGAGCTTCGGAACCGACGACTGCAGACGCCATGTTTTCGTAAGCTCAACGAGAGGTCATCAACACCCTGCATTTCTGAAAGGTACTGTTTGCGGGTCTTCCTGACACCGTAGCTGGCCTGCGACCTCGCGGTCGGTCAGAACTGTTTGGATTTGTTTGGTCACAACGCCGTGATAGCGGAGCTATCAACATCAAGGAACTGTGTTTCAAGGTTATTTTGATAACTGAAGATTTTTAAGTACTGTATTGCAAATGTTTATCATTTTGGTCTTGTTTTAAGTATATAAAAATATTGGATATTTTTATAAACTGGTGTGGTGTCATTTTGTAGTGCTTACACTGCATTACTGTGGGTTATGTGCAAACACTTTACACACTGCCTCTAGGATAAGCCTGACTGCTCGTGACAAGTTTCCAAGGTGGTAAGCAGGGGATATTTTAGGAGTGTAACTCCCTTATTCTGACTAGGAATAAGGGTCCCTATTTAGACAAAGGTGCAAGTCCTTGCCAACTAGAGACCCCCATTTCTAACATTCATACATTTTAAAAAGTTAAAATTCAAAAGATTGTTTATTCATAATTAAATTACAGGTAGGTGAAGCTTTTCAAATTATTAAAAAATGACAAAAAAAGAATAAAAATCACAAATCAAAAATATTTTTTTAATTAAATTGGAATAAAGAATTGTTTTTCATATTTTTCAAATACATTAGAGACATTAGAGACCATGCATAGTCCAAATACTTGAAGCTAAATCTTTCATTACAGTTACAGTTCCAGGCCTTCCCACCATTAATCAGAAGACAAGTCTAATGCAATCTTAACACATTCAGTTCAATCACTGTGCAAGTTATCGTTGTACAAGATATGTACATCCAATGTGTGTGAATGTGTGTGTGTGTGTGTGTGTGTGCCTTTCACAGGACCAACCCATGTTCTCTTTGTACTTCGCAACAGCAGCATATAACTGAAAATGTCACATCTTTTCTATGAACAATCAAAGATAAACAATGGAAATAAACACAGTAGTCAATGTGTCAAAACTTTAGTCAACAAATATATTTGCCCTGGATTTTCCTTAACTTGCCCTTCCTAAAAATGTCTGGTACACACTTTTATACTCATTACATTAAAAGTTGGTTTGAAATTGAATGTAATAATATGTTAATATATACTTACACACCTGTGAAGAAGTTGTCAATAACATCTTGACACAAGTCTATTCCTTCATCTTTACCACTATCATCTTTATTTGGCATTTCAGCATCCTCACTGGGTGGCTCATCATGGTTTCCTTTCTCTGCAATGTGCAGAAAGTTCTGTCGCAGGGCTATGGTATGTAACATGCAGCATGCCATTGTGCTTTGCACACCTTATCGGGTGAGCAGATGAGGGCTCCACCAGTCTTATCCGCACATTGAAATCTCACCTTTAGAATCCAAAAGCTTGCTCCACTGGTCTCCATGTTCTTCCATGGGCCACATGGAAGCAGACATTCCCTGGCATTGTTGGATTCCTCAGTGGTGCTAACAATCATGAGCCAAAAATCTAATACTATTTTTGATATTAAACTTGAAATGACCTAAAACATATACTGACAGATTGTACTTACCAACAAGCTAGGCCCTCCCAGAATCAAGTTGGGACATTTGCAGGAGTGTGGTGCCTTTTCTGTTGTACTCTTGTGATGTACAAATCTGGTAGTGTATAAGGAAACAAGGGACACCCTACTCACACAGAACCAGGGTACTTACAATTAGACAAAAGGAGGTTCCTGTGGACTCTCAATGATTGATATTACAATATATATCAGCACAATCACAGTAAAAGGGAGGTACACAGATGTCAGAAAAAGAAACAACATGTAACACAGAGTATGTAGAGAAACAAGGTATTTTTATATCTGAAATATACAGTTGTAGTAAAATTAATCTGTGGCGGAAAAATCTCGCCCGTGATAGCACTGAGACCTGCACTCATCCGTCTCTGCTTGGAAAAATGTCAATATTGAAACCTATCTTTTATGTCACTAAAAGTCACATTTCATACTTCTATGTTTCACTTTTCACTTGGGACACTTTGCACCTGAAATGTTACTACAATTGTGAATTTAAGATATAAAAATACCTTGTTTCTCTGCATACTCTGTGTTCCATGTTGTTTCTTTTTTTGACATCTGTGTACCTCCCTTTTACTGCGATTGTGCTGATATATATTGTAATATCAATCATTATATCAAATCAATCATTGAGTGTCCACAGGAACCTCTGTTTTTTGTCTAAGTACAAATCTGATAAGCACACAACTTGCACATTGATTCAATAGAACTTTTTTTCGATTGTGGTAGATTTGTCCTCTGTCCTGTTATGGTACCAAGGCAATATGTGTGCCATCAATTGCTCCAAGTCCAATCACATGTGGTAGTGTGACCCAAAGCATAAACATCTCCCTTCACGTTGGCAAAATCCTCATTTCATGGAAACTGTATGAAGCTGTTGATGTGTCTCATCATTGAAGAAAGAACTACTTGTAGCACATCAATGAAAGTTGATTGCGACATCCCACCATATACTGCAGCAGTATATTGCTCCTGTGGCCACAACATGGAGTACTGCCATTATTTTCACTATTGGTGTTATTGATGTGGGATACCTATTGTGAGGCAGAAGATCTGGTTCCATTTGATGACATCAACCAATAATAGTTTGGGGTGGGCAGAAAACTCCGCTCTGACAGCGTAGTGGATGAAGCCAGCCACACCTGCTCCACCTTCTGAACCCTAGCCAGGCCGGGGAGAGCCTCCCCAGCCCCCGGTGGAGCCCCGTCCCCAGCACCCGGACCCTCTGCTGGCTTGCGGGACGGGGGGCTCGCGCACCCCGGGGCCGGCCGGACAGAGCTCAAGCCCCGTGCCCGGTCCCATCTTCCGAACCCTAGCCAGGCCGGGGAGAGCCTCCCCGGGCTCCGGTGGAGCCCCGTCCCCAGCGCCCGGACCCTCTGGTGGCTTGCGGGACGGGGGTTCGCGTACCCCGGGGCCGGCCAGATGGAGCTCAAGCCCCGGGCCTGGTCCCACGTTCCGAACCCTAGCCAGGCCGGGGAGAGCCTCCCCGGGCCCCGGTGGAGCCCCGTCCCCAGCACCCGGACCCTCTGGTGGCTTGCGG